>NC_088920.1:48127500-48172500 GCF_038396675.1 Hydra vulgaris | reverse complement strand
ATATTTAATTAACTAATTACAAAGTATATAATACAAAGTATTTTTATATTTCAATAATTAATTAAACTTAAAGTGCTAGAGGCCTTTCAAAAAATCATCAGCAGTGCTGTAATGGTTTTGTAGCAAGATATTTGTATTCAAAACAAAAATAATTTAAATAACATATTGTTGCTATGAGTAACTATTATGATGGATTAAATTCTAAAAATACACAGGATGTATCAATTAAAAGTATCATGTTTTTGTTTGTGCAGATGCTTTTCCTATGATAACAAAAAATTTTCGTTGTTAAGCTCAAGGAAAACAAAAAGTTGGAAAAAGGTTCAATTAAATTTTGGTGGGAACGTTGACAGGTATAAACATAGTTGTTAAATCTATTAGTTGATAGGCCAGTTCTGCAACTAGAAATATGTCAGTTTATTTGTAATCTTAAATTGTTAGTTTTACTGGTATATGTGGCTTGTTTTTTGCATGCCAAACATTTAAGGTAATAAATTATATTTTTGCTGTTGCATATGGTGTGACTTTTTATTTTCCAAACAGTACCATTAGATGTTTCAAACTCATCTACTTCTTGAAGGTAGAGTTTGCATATTTTACACCAAATATCTTTGTATTTAAATATGCTAATCTTATTATTATTTGCTTCAACTTTTGAAGAAGTCCTCTTAGTAAGTTAGAAGGTTGTTTAAAAGCTAGTACTGGATGAATATTGGAAAAAACATTTTTGACTCTTTCATTATGAGGTACTTTGAGTAAGAGGTTAGCTTCTGAGATTAAAGGTTGACAATTGAGATTGCTATAGTATTTTGTCACCAAAGGAAGTATTTCTTTAGACTTACTTTGTCGTGCTGGTCCTTGAGTTTTGCATTATGGAATGCTTTATCTATATTTACATCAGGATATTCACAATCTTTCAACCATGGTTTTAGTTCTGTTAAACGAAATTTTTCAATTTTGTAATTAGATGTACAAACAACTATTCTTTTAGCTAAATTATAAGGAATATTCTTTTTAATGTGAAATAATGATTGACATAGTTTAACTAGTCATGAGGGTTAGTTTCTTTATAATAAATGACTGTTTGTTTTTTACTTTATATTGGTTAAAAATCATATTTCAAGTTTTTTCCTATGTAATTTTTTTAAAGTGTACTTAAGTTTAATCATATATAAGAAAAGTTGAAAGAATATATTATTTTGAATAAATAAACTAAAATTGATGAGGAAACATGAAGGATTTGTTTGTTTGTTTATTAAAACGATGTTTCATAACAACTACATCCAAAACAGGATATTCGAAGAATGCTGTTACAGAAATCAGAGAAATTGGCTCCTTTGAAGATAGAAAGAAAAGTGGTAGACCTCCTAAGTTAACAAAAGATGACAATAAATATTTAAAAACCCTATCTTTAAGAAATACAAATAAAGCATCAACTGAGCTGGCAAAAGAGATTAATACAGCAACTGGGAATAATATCAGCTCTTCTTTTATTCGACGGCACCTACATAAATTGGGATTAAGCGGGTGTGTTGCAATTCGAAAACCATTATTATGGTGTGGCAATAAAGAAAAACAACTTAAATATGCAAAACAACACAAAGATTGGGCCCAGAAAATGTTTAATCGGGTTCTGTACACTGATGAGTCCAAATTCGAAATTTTTGGAACGAAAGGATGCCAATATGTTTGAAGAAGAATCGAAGAAGCCTATCAGCGCGAGTGTTTAAACCCTATTATTAAACACAGAGGAGGCTCTTTATAAGTTTGGGGCTGTTTATCTTCATCTGGAGTAGGTGATTTGGTCAAAACAGGGAGGCGACTCACCGGGGAATGTTATGTGGATATCCTAAGGCACCATGCTGTATTATCCGGAATGAGACTAATAGGTCATAATTTATTCTGCAGCAGGACAATGACCCAAAACATTGTTCACGAGTGGCAAAAAATTATTTAAATGAAATGGCAGAGGAAGGAGTACTGGAATTGATTACCTGGCCTCCCCTGAGTCCAGTTTTGAATATAATTGAGCATATTTGGGATTACCTGGACATGCTCCCTGAAATGCTGAAGAATGTTTTGAAGTACTTCAAAGAGAATGGCACAACATACCCCAGGATTTTATAACTAACTTGTATGAATCTATTCCCTGGCAAATATTGGTTGGGATTGAAGCAAAAGGAGGATGTAGTAAATATTAAGAGTTTTTTATGAAGTTTGACATTAAAAAGTTTGTAATTGTTCCATATTTTGTGTGAAATACATGTGTTTTAATAAGTTTATAATTTAGAACTACAAACTTAAATATTAGAGAAGAATTCTCCGGGATTTTTTGAAAAAATGTAAGTGGTCTAAAACTTATGCACAGTACGGTATATATATATATATATATATATATATATATATATATATATATATATATATATATATATATATATATATATATATATATATATATATATATATATATATATATATATATATATATATATATATATATATATATATATATATGTATATATATATATGTATATATAGTATATGTATATATTTCTTCTTTTTTTAAAAAAAATCATCACTTCCAACAAGGCTGCAAGCAACCACTATTAACGTTGGAAGTTACTTAAAGAGAAAAGATGAAGTTTATAAAGCATGATAACAAATGGTTGCAAATTATATGAATTAGGTAACAAAAGATTGCGAATTATATGAATCAGGAAAACAAGATAAATTGAGCGAATTCCAAAGAACTGATGTTCGAGGAAAAAAACTAAATAAATAAGAATTTTTGAGCACTTAGGAAGGGTCACAGTATGAGACTTAATTGAATAAGTAACATGAGAATGAATTTTAAATAACTAAATGGATAAAAATGTAGATGGAACAAGAGATGCTAGCACTTTAGAGCCTGATATTTATTTAGTGCCCGATATTTATAGAAAAGAGAAAAAACATTACAACGATGAAACAATGTTTGGCTGAAAGAGCAGGTCCAACTATGTTTACAATGTGTTTTTTTACCTTGTCTAAAAGAAAAAGGACATCATTGGAAGATCTGCCCCAGATATATCAACAGTATTAAATACAAGGATGGATTTGAGATGCATAGAGATAAAAAATAAAATCCAAGGCAAGCACAATAAAGAGATGCAACCTTAGCAGATGCTAATTTTGCAATGGATTTGATATATGGTTTCCAAGAAAGATCGAAAGTAAGAGTAAACCCTAGAAGACGAAGGGTAGATGGCTCATTGAGTACATTACTGCTTATAAATATAGGAAGATCTAGATTGTTGCGATAACAATTAGCTAAAAAAAATTGAATCTGAGTTAAAGTTCACCAGCCACTGAGAACTCCATGCTGTAGCAGAAGTGAGATCTTTTTCAAGATCAAATGCCCCCTCCAAGCAATCAGAGAGTTTATATAAAGTATATATATATATATATATATATATATATATATATATATATATATATATATATATATATATATATATATATATATATATATATATATATATATATATATATACACACTATCATGTAAATATGTAACAAATTGTTACCCTATTTTTGTTATATTAATTTAAATGGCATTTTCAGAAAAAACACAAAGAATAATGAAAGAAAAAATTGCTGCCCCATATCAAACCCATAGCCATGTAGTGGCACTCCCAACAGGTTTTATCAGAGATATTATCTAAATATGTATTCATAGTTGATATTTATATAAGTTTAATATTTTGTTGTAATAGAACTATAAAAAATTATTTATGTACTTTCTGATTGTTAGCTGATTGTTTTTCATTAATTATTGTTATTATTATTGTTTTGTTTTTTTCTTTAAGTTTTAAAATGTTTTAAATATTGTTAATAATTTTTGAAGTAAAATACTTTTGAAATAAAATTAGGTTTAAAGAAAATAATATATGTTTTAGGATTATTCAGACTTATTATTTAATAATTTTTAAAAGGAAAAGAAAACTATAGATCAATTATTGATCCTGAAATTCATTTTTTTTTATAACTTACTTTGTTAACTACAATCGACTTAAAAATTGAATATATAAATAAAATCTGCAATTCTAGGTAAAGAACAATCTCAACATATCATGTGTTTTCCAAATCAACAGCTAATGTCAGGTATGCCTAGTATTGATATGGTACCAATGGTTCCTGATCAAATGGTTTTTGATGAGAGTAGTTCTGACAGCGATTTTCAGTTTTCAGTTTACAAATCTGTTTCTTTAATTGATGAATCCACTGGAGAAATTATACACTTTCCAGATGGTATTTCACAAGAAATTTTTTCCAATATATCTGATCTTTATAAAAAGAAGCCTTCCACAAACAACACATTTTGTAATAGGCTAAAAAAAAAATATTTCAAATTTGACATTGATGTATGTAATATTATTATTCTTATCTTGTATAATATTTATCTATTGTTATTGTTGTTTGCTTATCATAAATTTGTGTTTTGATAGATTTTAGCTTGAAAAATCTGTTTTTTATAATCAAATAAAAATGTTTATTTTTTTGATTATTTTTTATTAACTTTGTTTAATTAATTTAAATATATATTAAGTTCATTTTATTTTCTATTTAAAAATAATGAGAAAAATTTTTAGAGATGTAGGAAAAAGTCGCTTATTGATCAAAAAAATGCAACTTTGACTAATCCTCCTGATATATGGCAGACTGATGTAAAAGGCGCTCAGAAATCAACTTTAAGAAGTTCTTTATTTACTGAGAGTGATCTACGCCTAGAGCATGCTGTACCTCACTGTATAAAGAAGAAAAAAATTTGTAAATAATTTTTTTTTTATTTAATTAGATGCTTTCATACTATACAAAGTATTTATTAGAATACAATAGAATCCGAAGTAAGAAAGTGACTCCCAGTTATTTGAACCTCCTAGGGGAATAAGAATTTACTTTGAATTACCAAAATTTCAAATAAATGAAAACCCTCTTTAAAGTGACTTATTTCAAGTTACAATTAAATTTTTTTTTTTAATTTTTATTTTAGGTACCCCAAGAGGTCATAACAGTCTTGTTACAGGGCATTTAACAAAGAAGTTCACACCTCCTTCTTTACAGATGGCAGAAGACATGCCCACTGCTTGCGTTAAACCCTGTAAACGCTTTAAACCCTGTAACCACGTTACATCTGTAAACGCTTGCTTTGATTTGCTAAATTTTAATTTTAAGAAAAATAGATAGTAAATGAAAATATCATAAATATGCTCAATTTTCCTTTATTTCCCCTCATTATTTAGATAAAAGGTTTTGTTGAAAGCTGTTGATTAAATAAACCAAACTCGTCAGCATTGTAAATATCCCTTAATTCATATCTTGAGAGGACTGTGGGCGAATGCTCCATTCGCTGTCATTTCTGCTCCCATCTAGTCAATAATCACATGCCTGTCAAAGTCTCCAATAATCACATACTTGGCTTGGGAGGTGTACTTATGCATCAGTTCACCCATTTGCCGATAGATTAAGTTTGAATTATCTGAACATTTTTTTATGTGCTTCCGCTTAGCACCTCTTCACTTTATCACTTTTCTCTCTTTTTGAAAGAAAATCAATAGAGTGAAGAGGTTGCACTCTTTTGAATGTAAATTCTAATCAAATTGACCAAACCCTATCTCTTTATCCCTCTCCCAATATTGTTGTTATTGGTAACTTTAATGCTCATCACACTGAACGACTTGGCTCTAGCACCACTGACCCTGCTGTCACTAAAGCTCATAACTTATGTATTTCTTAATCTCTTACTCAAATAATTAACTTTATAACTCATTTTGCAGGCAACCCTAATCACTTACTTTGATTTGTGTCTTGTCTCTGCCCCTAATTTGTGTGCAGTTTCTCCTTGTTGTCATTTAGGTGGTTCTGACCATGGAATAATCTTTATAAATCTTTTGTCTTGTACTTCTTCTTTGTTCCCACCCTATTATCACATTACTTAAAACTATCCTAAAGCTGACATGGATTCTTTTTGTTATTTTCTTTGTGACTTGATTTTCTTTTTAGGCTGATGTTTTCTCTCTCTGCTGATAAATGTAACCGCTTAGATCCAGGCAGGAATAGAACCTTTATTCCTTCATGTCGGCTCTAAGTCAAGCCTCATTCTACTCCCTGGTTTTCACCTTCTTGTGCAGCTGCTATATCTAATCATAAGCATTTTTTTATCTTTTTCAAAAGAACAACTCTCTTAAGAGCAAACGCCTAATTATTATTGCAAGAAATCAATGTGGAGAGCTGCTGTCTAAAGCTAAGCTCCATTATTCCCAGTTTACTAAATCTTGTACTATATCTCAGATGTTAAGTGCTAGAAACTTTAGGAAGATCTTCATTAGATATCAGTCACTAGATTAGAGATAAGCGTGTTTATTTTACTACTGTATTAGAAATAATAAGGTAGTTAAGCTTAAGTAATAGCAATTACTAGTGCAATTAACAACCGATATCCAGCAAATTAGCTATAGCACCAACACCAATTATTTACCAACCTTTTTACAAAACCAACCTTTTAAAACCATTAAATGTGCTTACTTCAATGCTAGATCAATAAAAATTAAACTGCATCACCTGCACAATCTTCTCGAAAATAGCAATTTTGACATCACACTTATAACCATAACTTGACTAAATAAAAAAACACCTGATTCATTTATGTTAAATGGCAATAATTTTAAAGTATTTTGACATTATCGAAACAGTAAGGTTTACTTATACAAATGACCAATAATATCCACTCGAAGAACTACAAAATACTGAAATTACATGTGTTGACATTTTTGTCTCATCCATTGACCTAAAAGTTTGACTTTCGTGTGTTTTTCACCCTCCATGTGCTGCTACCAGTATTTTAAGAACCAAAGCTTTGTGCAAGTTAGTTTATAAAATTATTTCTAAGTGCAACTCTATATGTGTCATAGCAGGTGACTTTACCTTACCACTAATAAAGTTGTTAATCCCAAATAGTTTTGGAGATTTGTCCCATGACCTATTTGCAGAAACATGTTTGGCAAATGCTTTAGACCAGCTTGTATTTGATAATACTTGACATAATAACACCTAGATAACCAACAACTTCAAAAATGTTTTTAATGTGGAAACTAGTGCCCCATTCACAAGCGCTTGCAACCACTGTATAATTCATTTCGATTGTAATTTGGATAAAATTCGAGCTTAAAAAGGATCTCACTTGACTTGGGGAAGTGATCTTTTCTTTCATTATTATTTGTTTTTTTCTTCTTTTTCTGAAAACGCCATATAAATTAATGTAACAAAAATAGGGTAACAATTTGTTACATAATTACACTATAGTATATATATATATATATATATATATATATATATATATATATATATATATATATATATATATATATATACATATATATATATATATATATATATATATATATATATATATATTTATATATATATATATTTATATATATATATATATTATCGTGTTCTTTATCGTGTTCGACACTTTCTTACTCCAGATCCTATTCTTAATCTCTATAAATCTCAAATCCATTCTTGTATGGAATACTGTTGCCATATCTGGTGTGGAACTTCCAATGATGCCCTTTCTCTTTTAGACAAGGTGCAAAAATGTGTTGTACACATAGTTGGACCTGCTCTTGCAGCCAACCTCTAACCATTATTGCATCATCGTAATGTTGCTTCTCTTTCTCTTTTCTACAAATACTATAATGAGCACTGCTCTAAAGAGCTAGCATCTCTTATGCCATATTCTAAAGTTCATTCTTGTGTTATGCACAACTTAAAGAATCTTGTACCTCTGTGTGGAATCCTCATCTTTTAAAAGATATACATCAGTTAGACAAGGTTTAGAAATCTTTTACTAGAAGTGTCTGTAAAAGATGTTGTATTCCTTATAAAAAAATTTTTTCAAGACTTAATATCTTCAATCTAGAATCTCTTGAATGCCACAAAATAAAATTTGATCTTGTAAAAATGTAAAAATCAAATGTAAAAATGATGCACAAAGATTTTTCTACTGTGAAAAAATTATCAAGATATGAAATTCTCTACCTGTTTATATTGTTTACCTGTCCACTTTGTCTTTGTTCAAATCAAATTTAAAAAAACACAATGTTCATCGCCATTGCACACTATTAACTTTTTTTTTTCTTGGTGTTACATAAGAGTAATTTTGATATTTACTGTATTGTCTTTTTGTATTTCTTATTTTTAAATGCAAATAAATCAAATAACACTATGTAACAAATTTTCACTTTTGTTCTGTTCCTGGTTTGAAAGTGTGTTTTCCTAACTTGTTAGGTCTAGAACAGAAAGAAAATCGCTATTATTCCAGAAAAACTTTGCTTCTGTGACCAGGACAATAAAATTTGGAAAATCACGTTTTCAAGAAAGTTCTCAATTTGCTTTCAATGCCGAGCTTTCTTCTATAATATTCCTGAACTGCTAAAGTTTTCCAGATGTTTCTACAATTCTCCTAAATACTCTAGAACATTTAAGAAACTTCTAGATCTTTCAAGAAACTCTCAGAACTTTTAATAATGTTCTTGAACATTCCGAAAGTAGCTGTGCAAGTAAAAAAGCACAGGTGTCTCAAACCAAGATTCCAGTTCGTTTTATCGCAGACTGGAAGGATAACGATTCATAGTTGAAGAGAAGTTATTTATTTGATATGGCATCAAGAGGTTGTTTGCATCCAACTGATTCATTCTGCTACTTGTGTAGACATTTTATAAAGATAAGAGCGAAAAAATATTCTGTGGAAGCAGTCGTTTAATGTATGAGGCCTACAAGGCATATTTCAACGTGTCAGTCCGAGACCAAAACATATCTTGGCACGGCATTTCACATTTGAAATAAATATTGAAAGAAAACACTTGAAGGTAAACTGAAAAGTTGCTTCTTGCTTTGATGTGTTTTTATTTTCATAAAATTTCAATGCTTTAGATATAGTTTATTTCAAGGAGTTGTAATTTCAGTTATTTTACCTTTACATTTAGCAATATACATTTACAAGTTTTTTCGATACAAGTTGTGTACTGTGGCAAGTACATTTATCTGGACATACCTTCTTCCATTGCCCCAGTGCCACCCAGCCCCAATCTGCCTGTTCTGACTCCTCCTAGACGGCATCAGCTATCTTCAGGAGACAGTAGCAAGTCAGATAGTGAGACAGATACTGTAGATATGGACTATGATTTCGCAGACAGATTCAAGAACAGGCAGCTGATCTTGAATCTGATCTTCTATACTTGCTCAAGGCATGCAATGGCTTGTGAATTGTGAAAAACTCAGTTATTTACTGCATACAACTATCAAATGAATAGCAACCTTCTTTCTGAGTCCTCTTCTTTATATCTTCTTAGATTATCATTTACTACTGAGCTCTCATCAAAACCATCAGTACAACCCATTGCAAAGTTAGCATCTGCTAAAGCTGCATCTCTTCATAGTACTTGCCGTTATCTTACTCCTGGTTCCATACTGAAACTAGGAGTGAGATACTAAATATAACAGAACACTACTGTTATATTTAGCCTAGTTCTTGTAGTGATGCTTTTTCTCTTCTAGACAAGGTACAAAAGCGTATTGTAAACATAGTTGGGTCTGCTTTATCTGCCAAGCTTGAACCACTCTCTTGTCATCTCAAGTTGCATCTCTTTCTTTATTCTACAACTATTATCATGCATCTGTCTGTGCTCTAAAGAATTTTATTTGTCTTGTTTTTTTCCTAGCACTTCAATCCTTTGGAACTGTCTCCCATCTTCATGTTTTCATGAATCTTACAACTTACATCTTTGCAAGTCTTCAATCAATTTTTTTTAGAAATCAATTTGATTTCTAAATAAAATACTACAGGGCTTTAGGAGTCCTTGACAATTCTTTTTTTTTTTCATTTCCAAGTCTTTGTGCTTTTGTAACCATAGATTCCAGGTTCAAAAATATTAGTTTTTTTATTATAATAAGTTATAGTATTTATAGTCTTTTTATTTTCAACCCACGCAACCAGTTATTGAATAAAGATACCTTATCCCTGCTAGTACTGTGCTCAACCTGTTTCATTGTGCTGGGAGCTTGTACATTAAAGCTTTTGTTATTAAGTTTTAAATAAAAATGTAGTCTTCTCTACTGTAGTAACATCCTCAGTTTTTTGTCAAAATTTGTGTTTTGGAGTAACATAATCATGAAAAAATAATAAATATGTACTTTCCATTTGTAATAATAATTTATTCATTGTCTAAGTTTTGTGAAGTAAAGTACATTTAAATTAAACCTAAAATTTAATTAACTAAAAAAAATGTTTCTACATTCAGATTAGTATGTTTAAACATTCAGATTTATTATTTTCTGATTTTAAAAAAAGAAAGAAATGGGTCAAGAAATTAACTTTGTTTTTTTTATAATTTAATTTGTTAACTAAAATTAATTTAAAAACTGAATACAAAAATGAAATCTGCAATTCTAGGTAAAGAACAGTCTCAAATCATGTGTTTTCCAAATCAACAGGAATTGCAAAGTATGCCTGAAATTGATATAAAACCAATGATTGCTGATCAAAAAGTTTTTGATGAGAGTGTTTCTGACAATACTTTTCAGTTTTCAGTTTACAATTCTGTTTCTTTAATCGATCAATCCACTGGAGAAATTGTACACTTTCCAAATGGAATTCCAAAAGAAATTATTTTAAATTGTAATTTACCAGTTCAGCCAAGAACAAAAAGAAAACAAACTTTAAAGAACAAGAAAAATTCTAATGAGTTAAATGTTTCCAGTCAACCAAAAACTTCTACTTTGAAACAAACTGCCAATAAATCTGATCTTTATGACAATAAGTCTTCCACAAGCTTCACATCTTTTAATACACTAAAAAATTTTAATAACAAAAATAGAGCTTCGATATCAAAGGATTTTAGTTCTGACATTCCTGTATGTAGTTTTAATGTTCTTATTTTGTATAATACTCATTTATTGTAATTGTTATTTGCATATCATAAATTTGTGTTTTGATAGATTTTTTTAAAAAATTTATTTTTTACAAAATTGAAAAACATCAACTAACTTTTATTAAGTTAGCTGATTTTATTTTGTATTAAAATTATTGAGAAAATTTTTTAGAGAGGTAATAATTATATTTTATCAAAAAAATAAGGCTGTGACCACTCCTCCTGATAGATGGCAGACTGATGTACCATGTTTTCAGAAATCAACTCCAAGAAGTATTTTTTTAACTGAGAATAATACACTCCCTGGCTATGCAGTACCGCACTGTCAGAAGAAGAAAAGAAGTGGTAAAAATATTTTTTATTTAAAAATTGATAAATAGAATTTAAAAAATTGATATTTTTTATTTAACTGCTCTCATACCTTTCGAATCCTATACAAAATATTTGTCAACTCAACATTGCATACTTTTTTTCTTAATGACTTTAAAAATAGGCTTTTCTACAAAACTATCCACAATAAAGTCGATATTTGAAAAAGTTGAAATTCTTTTGAAATTTTTTTTTGGAGTCTTTGGAGGTTTTGTTTTTATAAAGTAAAAATTTGCATTTTAGTATTTAAAAAAATTAACAAAAAAAGGTGGTTAAAAAGTAGTAAATACTCCAACAAAAGTGTTTAGTTTAAAAAACTTTTTTTAAACTGTTATTTAAAAAACCCTTTCTTTTTTTAATAGTATTTTAAAAAGAGAAACGGTTTTTTCACTTTTCTCTTTCACAAAAAACTTTTGTGTTAGTAAAGCTGTATTCTGTATGACTACGTTTTCTTTTTTCTGCAAATTCGGGGTACAATAATATTTATCTGAATATTTTCCTCTAGACTAAAGATATTTTGTTAAGATATCTTTTAATTCTTTAATGTTCCAAAAATTTTTACATGTGCAAAATTATCATTTTTGTAAAAAAAAAAAAAAAAAAGGAAGGGGGGTTGGGGAAGGGGGTATTAAAGTAACAAGTTTTGCTTAAAAACCACGGTTTTGGATGTGAAAAAATGAACTCTTGATAAATTCAATACTTTATAATTCAATGTTTATCCAATAAATATAATGAAGTTAAAAATGAAATCTTCATTAAATCTGAAGTTAATTAAAAGTTTACAATCTTCATTAAAATTAAAGATTGTAATTCCTTGTAATAATTTTTTAAAGTTCTTTTTTATTTAATCATTAAAAACTTTCTCAAACTAATAACAGATAGCAGAAATATCATATTTGGTAGTATAGAGACTGTAAGTAAAAGGTTAACTACTAGATTATCTAGCTTATCTAAAAATCATTGTGAATTATTACCAACTAAACCTAAAATAATATAGTTAAACTAATGCCAAGTTCAAATTTGAGCCACAGACTAAGTAATAATTTTACAAACATAGAATTGATACCAAAAAAAATGTGTAACTCTGGGGTGTTTTTTTTATTATTTATCATCAAGAATCTCTCTCTCTTAGTATTATTTATCATCAAGAATCTCTCTCTCTCTCTCTCTCTCTCTCTCTATATATATATATATATATATATATATATATATATATATATATATATATATATATATATATATGTATATATATATACACAATACATATATATATATATATATATTTTCTTAAAACCAAATACAAACACAGATGATGTATTTAATAATAACCAAGATAATGATAATTATAGATTTAATACAAAAAATAACCAACCTTTTATACCTGATTTGGAAAATTTTGAAAATGACCTATTGCATTTAATTAAAACAATAAAGTTTCGCCCTATAAAAAAGGAATTTCAAACAGAATTAAAGTTAGGTGTTAAAAAAATTAAATCAAACCCTAATATTTTGATTTTTGCTGATAAAACAAATAACATTTACCCGCTCACAACAGAAAACTATGAAAAAATCTTATGCGACAATATTGCTAGTTCTTATGAAAAAGCCCCTAAAAATTTGGAAAACGCAATTAATTTAGAAGCGCAAAGTATTGCTAAAAAAATAAACCTTGATAACAGAATCGAATCAGTTGCCCCTGCCCAAGCCTTCGTAACACTAAAAGACCATAAACCAAATTTTCAAAACAAACTTCCTTGTAGGTTATTGGTTTCCTCAAAAAGTGAGATTGGACATGTAAGCAAAATTAAATTGGACAAAATTAATAATATTCTTAGAAATAAATTAAATTTACAACAGTGGAAAAATACCACTGATGTTATTAATTGGTTCTCCATAATCGAAAATAAAAATGACTGTACACTTATTCAATTTGACATTAATGATTTTTACCCCTCAATAACCGCAGATATTTTAGGTAAGACAATTGAATTTGCAAAAAGCTACACAGTTATTCCTGATGACACAATCCGTATAATAAAACATTGTAGAAAAACCTTACTTTATTTTAATAAGGAAACTTGGAAAAAGAAAAAAATACATGACTGCTTTGTTGTAATAATGGGCAGTTATGACGGAGCAGAAATTTGTGAATTTGTTGGGCTATATATATTAGATTTGTCAAGTAAAATAATCAATATAAAAGATTTAGGTCTTTATCACGACGATGGTTTAATAGTAATGCGTAGAAAATCTGGTCCACAGCTCGATAAAATTAGAAAAGATATAAAAATTTTTAAAAGTATTGGCTTTCAAATCGAAATAAATATAAATTAAAAAATTGTGAACTTTCTTGAATACACAATTAACCTCTCTGAAAATTCATATAAGCCTTTCAAAAAACCAAACAATGAATTATTGTATATTAATATTAACTCAAATCATCCACCCCAAATTCTAAAACAAATCCCGATTTTAATTAATAACAGGCTAAACCAAAACTCCTGTAATGAAAATGTATTCAATTCCTCCAAACGAATATTTTAAGATACCCTAAAAAAAAGTGGTTTTGAAAATTTTGAACTAAAATTTGACCCTGAAAAAAAGAATACAAAAAAACGAAATAGAACTAGAAATGTAATTTGGTTCAACTCCCCATATAGCAAAAATGTTTCCACTAACATAGGAAAAGTGTTTTTAAAATTAGTCGATAAACATTTCCTGCCCTCTAATAAATTACATAAAATTTTTAATCGAAATACAATTAAAGTTAGCTACAGTTGCACAAAAAATATGGAAAGAATTATAAAAGGTCACAATGCTTTGTTAAACAAAAAAGAAATCCTGAATGAAAAAACTACAGAAAATTGTAATTGTAAACAAAAAAACAATTGTCCAATGAGTGGAAGTTGTTTATCAAAAAATGTGGTATATAAATGTGTTGTTTCCTCTAAGAATGTACCTGATAAACAATATATTGGCATAAGAGAGGGTGAATTGAAAAAACGTTTTGCCAATCATAAGCAATCTTTCAAAAATAAATATTATTTATTTTTGAAAAATAAGTTGATCAATTATTTCAAAAAATAAGTAATGAATACTTATTTTTTGAAATAATTGAATACTTATTTCAAAAAATAAGTATTCAAAAGACACCATGCTGTCAAAATATATATGGGAGTTAAAAGAAAAAATATTAATGATTTTATACTGAATTGGTCCATCCTTAAAACAGCGCCTGCATATAGCAATATTTCCAAAAAATGTATACTATGCCTACAAGAAAAATTTGAAATAATTACACATGCAAATCAAGAATGCTTATTAAACAAAAAATCGGAATTAATTTCTAAATGTAAGCACGAAAATAAGTTTCTCCTATAAAACTATAAAAGTAGATGAGTTCAAATAATATTTACATTAAATACCCTTTTTAAAAAAGCATTTTAAAAAAAGCATAAGTAATCATTTTTAAAGAATTCTTTTTATAATAGTGTCAGCAAATTCCATAAATGTGTGAAAATTTACAGTAGTTAAGCATTTGCGACTTCCTGTAATTTAATTTTTGGTATAAATGGAAGTTTTATTAATTTGATCATTTATTTCTAATGAATCTTTGTTGATGAAACACAGTGTAAAATAAAAAAAAATTTTGTAAAGTGATT
This sequence comes from Hydra vulgaris, assembly GCF_038396675.1. Lineage (NCBI taxonomy): Eukaryota > Metazoa > Cnidaria > Hydrozoa > Anthoathecata > Hydridae > Hydra > Hydra vulgaris. Next base: position 48,157,496 of record NC_088920.1, on the reverse strand, counting down.
TTCTACTAATATATGTGTATATATATATATATATATATATATATATATATATATATGTATATATATATATATATATATATGTATATATATATCTATATATATATATATATATATATATATATATATATATATATATATATATATATATATATATATATATATATATATATATATATATATATGTATACAGATCTGAAATAAATATTTATATAAAATTAGCAACACTTTTAGTATGTTTATTAGGCATGTTTCGAGCTACATAGTTCATCATCAGTAAAATTATATAAATAGATATATATAAATAAATATATATAATAGATGCTCCTTACAGTTAAGCATAGCTGTATATATTTATATATTTATATATGTATATATATATATATATATATATATATATATATATATATATATATATATATATATATATATATATATATATATATATATATATATATTGCCCTATGATCTGTTAATTAAAATTGAAATAAATATTGGTATAAAGTTAACAACACTTTGTTTACAATGTTTGTTAAACATTTTTCAAACGACAAAAATCATTAAAAACCATTTTTATGTGGGTTTCAAAAATACTCTACTACAAAAATCTATTATAAAATCTTTTACAAAGGTTATAAAGACCATTAAAATACAATATTAAAATGCTTCAGTCTAAGATCATAACAAAAATACAAAAGGTTTTAAGTAGTTAAAGAAAACAAGTTTACATTAATGTCAAAAAACAACAACAACAATAATAAAAAAATGATTAGTGAACAAATCAATCAAAATTTTAAAATAGTAAAATAATTTTAAGATATGTTTAAATTGTTTATTTAAACCAAGTCATTGCCACTTTAAAACGTAAGCTTTATATAATTTCTAATTCATACCTGCTTTGAGCAGAATGCAAGATAGATAAGCTTTGACACTCAATGTTATTCATTAAATAATGTAAGATTTTTTATCTTACTTGAAAAGTTCATCAATACATTATGAAATGTTCCAGACAGTTCGTCCTATGTAGCAAACATTACAATTAGCGCAATTGAATTTTCAATTATTTCTATGAAATTAAGATTTTTTCTTGGAATTAAGTCTTTTAATCAGAAATATTGCTCGATTTAAAAAAAAGAAAATAATGCAGATGACCAAGTTTCTTATGCTGAAGCTGTATTATGTGCAAACAAGTTGTGAGTTGTAATTATAGTTTTAAATTAACAGAAAATGACAGTTCAAGATTTAGCTCAATGTTTTCTTTGATTAGGCGAAAAGGAGGAAATAGTAAGATCATATTGTGGTTCTCTTTTTATTGGTCATTGTGACCACAACAAACTAGTTGATCATTATTTTGAAACTGACTTAGAGTTGGATTCATTTACATGCAAACCAAATGTTAACAAAGCTTTTAAAATAAAGCTATCATTGGATCTAAAGAAAAAATCTGACAATATATTTCTGTAACTTTCATAAAATTCATACTGCTTTTAGAAAAGGCATTAAAAAATTTTTTTCAGATTTAGATGAATTTTTTATTGATAATCACTTTTTTTTAAAACTGTCTAGTGTCTAACTCTATACTTCAAAAACGTATTCTTCAAAAAAAGTTAACAAATGATAATGGAGAGTTTGTCACAAAATGAAATTTAATGATCATATTCTGCAAAGTTGAAAACCATAAAAAATTAAGCTCAATTGAATTAGGAACAAAAGTGAAATTGTTGTTACGTGATTCTGTTATGTTTTATTAATAGAAGAAAAACTTAGAACTGATTGCAAAAAGTTTTTTATTTCCTCTGCATCATATTTACTAGAAAACTTATGTCTCACTTTTAAAACTTGCTCAGTTTTTTTATACAAAAAAGTGTATTGCTCTTGGTGCAACATGCCCAAATTTAAACCTAAAAAGTTGCTTTAATATTAGAAAAGCGACTCTGCTTGGTTTTCCACTTAAATAAGTTTCTTTAACCAAAGATTCTCTGTATAATAAAGTTAGAGATTATTGGTTATCTTATCGAAATGAAGTTATTTCAGAACTTTTATACTAGTTCAACTTTCTATTGTCTCTGCCACCCAACAACAAACCTCATATATATCTTATGCTTTTAATACTTGTTACTTAAATGATATAAATAAACCATCAAAATATAAGCGAGTTGATTATTATTGGAATTAAGTGATAAAACATATGTAATAAAACTGGAAATTTTAAATTCTCTCAGTTGTTTTCACTTGTTAATTGTGTTTTTACTCTTAGTCATGGCAACATTACACTAGAAAGAGGATATTCTATAAATAAGAACTTTATGGATCCATTTTATTAACATTGTTAATTAATTTTATTGACTGTATTAACTTAAAAGAATGTTGAAAATGTTTTTAAATAACATATATATATATATATATATATATATATATATATATATATATATATATATATATATATATATATAAATTAGTATTATATATATATGTATATATATATATATATATATATATATATATATATATAAATAAATTAGTATTTTATATATATATATATAAATTAGTATTATATATATATAGTATATATATATATATAAATTTATTATTGCTCTTTTCTTTAAGAACATTGAGCGCTCTGTTTGTAGAATACACTAACATAATTTATATATATATATATATATATATATATATATATATATATATGTGTATACAGATATATATTAGGGTGGTGCTAAAAACAACTTATTTTAAAAATGTCAGCTGACAACACCTAAATGTGTTTTATATAATAAAATAATACTGGATTTAAAAAATTTTTGAATAAAAAATATTTTTACGGGTGCCACAAGGCCCTTAAACATCAAACAGGTTCCTAATATTATAAAAAAAAAAGTTTTTCAAAAGTATATCATGTTGGGGCTCAAATGAAGCAAAATTATGTAAAAATTTCAAAAATAATCATTGTTTTATAAAAAGCAGAGATAAAAAAATTATAATTAAAAAAATCTTGTTAAATTCCCTTTTTTTTGTTATAAATTAAAAAATGTCATTTTCTATTTACTAAAATCTAAAATAATAATATATTTATAAAATGATTCATATTTTTGAAATTTTTATATATTTTTGCATCATTTGAGACCCAACATGACATACTTTTGAAAAACTTTTTTTTTTATAATATTAGGAACCTGTTTGATGTATAAGGGCCTTGTGGCACCCGTAAAAATATTTTTTATTCAAAAATTTTTTAAATCCAGTATTATTTTATTATATAAAACACATTTAGGGGTTGTCAGCTGACATTTTTAAAATAAGTTGTTTTTAACACCACCCTAATATATATATATATATATATATATATATATATATATATATATATATATATATATATATATATATATATATATATATATATATATATATATATATATATATATTAGGGCCCTGCGAATCACCTTTTTTGGTATCGAATCTGAATCGAATCAGACGTTGATTCGCAAATCAAATCGAATCTTGAATCAAATCAGCATTTTGAGGATACCTATGTTTTAGTTAAACTTAGATTTCTTCAAAATGCTTATTGGACTTGTTATTCAATTCAATTTGTGAATCAAGACTTGCTTGTGATTTGATTCGAAACTAAAAATAGTGATTCGCAGGGCCCTAATATATATATATATATATATATATATATATATATATATATATATATATATATATATATATATATATATATATATATATATATATATATATGTATATATATATATATATATATATATATATATATACATATACATATATTTATACTTTACATCAGTTTTAAATTTCCCCTAATTTTTAATAAGATGTAAAAAAAAAAATATATATATATATATATATATACACTTTTATATACCTATATCAACCCTCGGAATTAGGGTTGGCATTCAGCAATGTCGACCTAAAAGTGTTTGAGGTCGGCAAAAAATTGCCAATCTCGTTTAAATGTTTTATGGTCAGATCTTTGTATCAAATTTTTTTTGCCAACCTGATGCCTACCTCTAAAAGGTCAAGGTCAGCAAATTATTGCCGACCTCAATTTTCCTAATTCCGAGGGTTGCTATATATATATATATATATATATATATATATATATATATATATATATATATATATATATATATATATATATATATTATACTTTACATTAGTTTTAAATTTCTCTTTATTTTCAATATGATGTATAAAAAATTCTGTTATGCTAATATAAAATTATAACTTTATATAGTACATATAAAATTAAAAGCATTCAAAAGCATGCAAATTTTTATAAAAGAGATGCAAAAGCATGCAACATTAAGAAATAGCATGCAAAAGCATGCAAATTTAGTAAAAAGCAGTATGCGATGACATATAATTATCCTAATTGTAGGCATGGAACCCTGTATAAGTAGAACATCATCAAATTGATCAAGCTTTGTTAAAGCTTGTGAAGATGGAGTTAAGAAAAAGCTTAGTGTTAAACATTTGATCTACCATATAAAAGTATTAGGGATGTTTTTAAAAAAAAATCCAAGTTTTGTTTTTGGATCAACAAAATATTTTTACTTAAGACCATGTAATGTTTTGCCAATCATTAAAGTACCACACAAATTTAGTTTCAAATTGGTTGCTTTAAAAAAGTCACATTTGGTATTTGATTGTTTGTTGACAGACAAGACATGCTTAAATTTCACATTTGAGAATCTGCTTAAAGAGATCCAATCTCTTTTTGTAAAAATGCAAAAAGAGATTGAATCGTTAAAAATAATTTCCTCATCGAAATCCTAACCAGCAATTAAAAAAAGTTTTTGCTAATATTTTGAAGTTCAAAATTTTACTAAAAAATGAAGGAAAAAGGTTGAGAAAATTATTGGTTAAAAAATTGCATTTTATAAGATTTAAAATATCTATTTCTTTTATAATAAACTTCTATTTTTGTAAAAAAATCCTTACATAATGGGTTATAACTAAAAAACGGTTGTGACTTTGAAGACAAAGTTATGTAACATACTTTATATTAATTAATGTTGTAATTTTACCTAGTTTGCAACATTTTCAATTCTCTACAAAACTTGTTTTATTTTAAATAAAAATAATTTAAAGTTACAGAGAAAAATGAAAGAAAAACAAGAAGCCTGTCAAGAACGTTTGTACAGTTTTTATTTGAAAAATCAATCTAAAGGGAAAAGATTTGCAGTTGATCACTTTCTTGCTGAAAAATTTCCTATTAACAACATCTATACCATTATTCGACATGCTGAAAATAATTCTGGGTACCAAAGAGTCCTTGGATGTGGTAGGATTGCTAAAAGAATCACAAAAAGAAACATCGAAAGGCTTAAAACAATGTTTGACCACAAATGCGGCATATCGCAAACACAAGCAGCTCAGAAATTTAAGTGCACCCAAGTATATATTAGCAAAACAAAGTTCTTAATCAGGCCATAGAAGAAGAAGAAGATTCCAATAAGAACTTGTGACCAAATAAAGACAGTCCGTATGTTGTGCGGTCGGCTGTATCGAATTTGGCAACGAGTTGTATTTCTCATTTAACCACTCTTCGATTAATGGAAATGATATTTATTATTCAAGTGATGTTTCTCAAACACCAACAATTGTCAAATTCAACCTCGCTGCAAAATATGAAAAGAAATTACTTGTTTGGATTTGCTTTTCCAATAAAGGAATATCTTTGCCAATATTCAGAGAAAGTGGCTTTGCAGTCAACCAAGAAGTCTACATAAATGATTGTTTCAAGAACTAATTCTATTTATCAAAAAGCATTGTTCTGATGACAAATACGTATTTTGACCTGATCTGGCATTGTCTTATTATGCAAAATCTGTACAAAACATGAATGAGAAAAAGATTATTTTTGTCAAAAGAGAAGATAGCCCTGCAAATTGCCTGAATGTTGTCTAATTGATGATTTTTGGAGTATTCTCAAAGGAATTGTGTATGAGAATAATTGGAAAGCTGATAATCTCGAAAAATTGTGCAACAGAATAAAGTATTGCCTTTCTAAAATAGAATAATCTTTTGTACAGTGCCTTTCTGAGTCAACTCGGCGCCAATTAGACTATGTAAGACGTAATGGTTCAATTGAAAAAAAAATTATTATACAAATAAATTGCCCACCTAAAATACTATTTTTTTCTTTTTTAAATTATATTTTTATCTCATGAACCAATGGAGTTATGCCCCTTCAAAGTTATTACCGTTTTTTAGTTATAATCCATTATAATATACTATTATAATTTCAAACAATATACTATTTTATGGTAAACAGCGTGGAGAGGGAATATAAAAAATAAGAATCTATATTTCTTTTTTACATTGTTTGGTTATTTCTGGTCAATGGGACAACACTTTATGGCTTTTAGTCTCAAAGTCAAATTCAACAGACAGAAAACGAACCAAGCAAGTTTATAGCTAATTTTAAAAATACAGTTATCACATCCCTATGCTAACTTTTTTGATTAGAATTTTAGTTTCAAATCAAAAAAGAAAAATCTTGACATTTTAACGCATTTTCATTTTGGCACCTACATGCAACACCATCATCATGCAACACTATATTTTTATGAACTATAGTTCATAAAATTAAATACTTGTTTTTTAAAAAAAATTATAAAAAAATAAAAATATAATTATTTTCCAATTTTATTAATATTAAATGTTATCAAAGAATAAAATGAAATATACTAAAGTAGCATATTAAACAACTATGACTCTCTGAGTTTAGAGCATTATGTCAGTAACATAACATCAGTAAGCAATGATCTTTATAATAAAATCTTTTGCAAAGGGAACTAATGCATTTATATAGCTTATATGTACAACAAATCATTTACATAAATAAATCATTAACTTACAGTATTTTTTAATTGTTTTTTGTTTTTTTTACTATTAGAGAAATTTAAAGTCAAATGTTTATAATCAAAAAATAGCAAATCATAGTGTTATGTCAGCAATGAGTTACTTGATGGTAAAGACAAATAGTCTAAAAAATTTTAATATACACCAATATTACCCATAAATAACCACATTTTAGCTTTTATTATGATGATCTAATATAAATGAAAAGCATTTAGATTTAAGTATGAAATTTGCAAGCGTTACATCAGTAACCATAGAATGCTCCATATTTTGAGTACAAGATAATACAAAATTTAAAAAAGAAAAAAAATTTACTAAGCTCTGTATTTGCAATAACATTTTTAAATACTTTTAATTTTTGTTGGGATAATACCAAAGGACTCTTTGAGCCTAAAGAACTTGTGTATTATTGTAACCATGGACTCCAGATTCAAAAATGATAGATTCCAGGGCTTCTGGTTCTGTATTTTTCTATTATTTTTATTTTCAACCAAAAAAATTCAATTGGTATAAAATCAACTAATCAGGTTGTTAAAACTATTGTATCAATTTAAATTAGTGGAAAAGGTTTTTACCCTTAAAATGTTTCTTTTTATAATTTTTGAACAAGTAGGATTATAATACAGTGAATGGCAAATGGTTTTTGTAATGTGATTTTTGATGTAAAATTTTAAAGCGTTGTTCATTATTATTTTTAATTGTTTAATTATTTAATAATACTTTTATGGTTAGTGTTGTTAGGCTTACTAATTATTCCCAGTCTTACTAATTATTCACAGCCTTACTAATTATTCACAGTCTTACTAATTATTCACAGTCTTACTCATTATTCCCAGTCTTACTAATTATTCACAGTCTTACTAATTATTCACAGTCTTACTCATTATTCCCAGTCTTACTAATTATTCACAGTTATTCAATATTACTGAGTGATATTTGTTCAATCATTAATCGATATCAATAATTTTTGAATAGTTATGTGATGCTTTTTGAATATTTAATATTTGGTGCTATTAATTATTGGATATTACAGATCATAGTTATTTAAGTAAAGTATACAAGTATATAAGTAAAATATAAAGGTTTTCAAGTGAAACACGTCATGTTATTTAACTACTTATAGATTGTTTTTTTCATTTAATATGAAAAAATAAAATGTAAAGTTTTACATTGTTTAAAAAATGTTGAATTGCAAGTTTTTAAATATAAAACACAAAAAATAAAAAATAAAGTAAGCGCATCCAGCTTTTTTTATGGGATTTACTAATTAAATTCCATAAAAAGAGAAAATATTTCTATGAAGTTAACAACCTGTCAAAGTTTGTGTTTTGGGGAAAATAGAGTTATAAAAAAATAATAGTTAGGTTCTTCCTAATTGTCAACAATATTTTTTCAATACTTTTTTTAATTTAAAATATTTTATTTATTGTTTATATTTTGTGAAATAAAATTCTTTTTAAGGAAACCTAAAACTAAATCAGTTTAAAAAAAAATGTTTTAAGAGCATTCAGATTTACTTGCTATATGGATCCATATAATATGAGTCATGGTCTGTTCCACTTCGACCTCTTCTATATTTATTCTTTATTTGGTCTCTTTAATACTTTTTAGTGAACAGTAGAAAAATAACTCATTTAATAATCTTGGTTATAGGTTAACAATTAATGTTCCATGCTTTGAAACCTCTTATCGTAAACTTCTAACAATAAACTGGGGGATTAATATGCATAGTTTTTTGCATATTTATGCCCTCACCTGATTTATTTATTTCAACAGAAAAAGTTTGAATGTAACATCTTCCTTCTTTAGAAAAACAAATTTACTGTTTTATTACAATTTTACATGCGCAGAATTACCTAATCGATTATGTAAACATGTTAATAACATAAGTATCTCTAACATAGTTGACAATTGGAATTCCTTTCACCTGATGTTTTTTGAAATTTAAGGCTACACAAATTTTTGACTCTCTCATGAAGACCTCCTGCCCCCTTAGATTTAATCAACAGGTGATAAGAGTTATTTTATTTAAAAGTAATCAAGATTTAAAATCAAAAGGAGCTTTTAGCAAAATAATTAAATGCAAAATAAAAGTTTATATAAGTATACTTTTATACAGTTAACTATATTTATATTTGGCTTACTTATATTTATATAATATATTTATATTTGGTTTACTCTACATAGTTATAAATGGTTTACTCTATATAATTATCTATAGCTTACTCTATATAATTATCTATTGTTTACTATATATTGTTGTTTACTATACATTGTTGCGTATAAAAACTTTGAATTTAGACTTGTTCACAATGAATGCAGAGAAAAGCTACAGTTAAAAATATTGAACAAACAACAGCCCAAAATATCACAGTTACATAGACAACACAAAAAAATATACCCACTTTGAATAAATCAATAATTTAATGCTAATGGGTAAGAACAAATCAATTAAGGAAACTAATTACAAAACAATAGTATTAAAAATACTTAGATAATTTATAAAAGTTGTAGAATGTAAAAGAATATAAATTCAGAGTAAATTCATTATCTAGTGTGTTAAAAAAAAGACACAGCTTACTTGAGAAACACTTACTTACTAAGTAACTTACTTACTAACTCTACACTTACTAAGATAAATTTACTTTAGAAAATGTTATTATATATAAACTAAATCTATCAAAATATTAATAAAATAATAAAAAACATAATATATTAAAATAATATAAAACATAGTATTTTAAATACTTATGTTTGGTATATTCATTGTATTCATTGTTAAAATTTTTTATTTTTTAAACATCTTTACTTCCAACAATGCTGCAAGCAATCACTATTAGAGTTAGAAGTTACTGGAAGAGAAAAGATGATGTTTATAAAGCAAGATAACGATTAACAGACAACTTGAAAGGTTGCAAATTGTATGAATCAAGAAAACAAGATGAAGGGAGTGAATTCCAAGGAACTGATGTTTCAAGGAAGAATAAAAAAAAAACAAGTAAGAATTTTTTGAGCATTTAAGAACAGTCACAATAAAACAATGAGACTTAATTGAATGACGAATAACATGAGAATGAATTTTAGTAGATGGCACAAGAGATGCTAGCTCTTTAGAGCAGCACCCATTATAGTATTTATAGAAAAGAGAAAAATAAGCAACATTACAATGATGTGACAATGGTTGAAGGTTGGTTGCAAGAGCAGGTCCGACTAAGTTTACAATATGTCTAATGATATATATAATTATAGTATAATGTCTAAATGAGAAATGGCATCATTCAAAGATCTGCTCTAAATATGCAACAGTATTCCATACAAGGGCGGGTATGAGATTTATAGAGACAAAGAATAGAATCCAGAGTAAGAAAGTGGCGAGCACAATAAAGAGATGCAACCTTAGTAGATGCTAATTTTGCAATCAGTTTGGTATATGGTTTCTAAGAAAGGTTGGAAGTAAGAGTTAATTCTAAAAGGCGAAGGGTAGATGACTCATTGAGTACATTATCATTCATAAATATAGGAAGATCTAAACTTTTGCAATAACATCTCTTTGAAAAAGTTAAGTTTTAACTGAGTTAAAGTTCACCAACCATCAAGAGCCCCATGTTGTAGCAGAAGTGAAATGTTTTTCAAGCTCAAATGCCCCCTCCAAGTAATCAGAGGGTGTTGACTTTTTATCAAAACAAGAATAAATGGTAGTATTATCAGCCAACTAGGCCACCTTAGATGTGAGAAATTCTGGAAAATTGTTTATGTAAATTAAAAACAGTATATGACTAAGGATAGAGCCCTGAAGTTACAAAATATAAGGAGAAGAGTGCTGTCCATTGAAGAAAACTTTTATACTACAATTAGTAAGGAAAGATTCAGTAATTTTAAAGATATAATACATCGTAAGAAGAGAGCTTCTGGAGAAGACCAGCATGCCAAACTTTATCAAAGGCTTTAGAAATGTCAAGATAGCCTTAACCTCTCCACATCTATCTAAAGCGTGTACACGAAATAAATGTGAAAGAATAAGCACGCCATGTCTTTTATTAGAAACAAACAAGGTTTTCATTCTTTCAAAGCACAAAAAGTGCCCTACCATTCTGAAACTCAACAAAAAAGTGCAAGAACCTGCGGCAGAAAGTTGTATGAAATTTTATTTCTACAAATTTCTGTATTATTGAAGACGATGAAACTAATATCAAGTACGATCATCAACAAATTCCTGGTGTTGTTTATTATATTGCCAAATATAGAGGAAAAGCAGAAATTTAAATACACAAAACATGACAAGTTCACTAAAAAAGCTTTGATTTGGCAAACTATTTGCAGTTGTGGCAAAAAATCAGCACCTAATATTTCTTAGTCCACACTTTCTGGTCAAATATGTTAAAGAATGTTTACAAAAACACCTTTTACCTCTCATTAAATCACACAATAACAGACCTGTGTTCTGACCTGATTTAGCTTCAATTCATTATTGTAAACTAGCTATGGAATGATATAAAAAGAATTATGTGAAATTTGTGCCTAAAACAGAAAATCCTCCAAACTGCCCAGAATTGAGAGTTATTGAAAAGTATTGGGCTATTATTAAAAGAAAAATGAAAAAAAAAAAGCTTTGCAGAAACATTAAAGATATTAAAATATCATTTAAAAAAGCATCAAATAGTTTTGATTTTTATTCTATGTGCAAGCTTATGGGTACCACTAAAGCAAAAGCGCAAAATTTTATTAGATTCCCACAGGAATAATTAATTTTTTTTTTTTTAATGTTTGATCTTCTTATATTACTGTATTAAAATTATTACTTGGTTCGAAATAAAAATTGAGGAGTACTTTTTTTTAGTTATTTTTCTACTTTCACATTTATTTTGTGTACACGCTTTAATGCACGGTAAAACCTATCAGTTATTACCATTAACAAATCAAGAGTAGAACAAGAAAATTGAAATCCATATTAATGATCAGAATGTAAGTTTTTAGATTTAAGATGAGAGATTAAGTATTTGTCAATTAAAATCTCAGAGACTTTACTTATGACAGAAAGAAGATGGACAGTAGTTAGAAGAGTCAGGTTGTTCTCCAGAATTTTTGAATAACTCAAAAACACTCTCCAGATTAGGGATAACAGATGCAGCTTCCAGCAGGCTGGAAAACAAGACTCAGATAAGCACTTGTTAACTAGTTTTGAAAGTATAGATGACAGCTCTTGAGAACACTTCTGCAAATTTTAGTATACATTCCTACAAATTGAAAGACAATTTTCTAAATAATTTAATCTTATAGTTTTGCCCATGAAACCAAAAAAATTAAATGCAGATAAAAACGTTTTTATAAATCTTTAATTTTATTTAAAAAAATATGTTTTCCTCTTTAAATATAAACAAACATTAAGTTTAATAAGTAAATTAATCTTTTAAAAACAAATCAATGCTCTTTATTTATTTTAACGCTTTCTTTATTGTTATTTTGATGAAAACATTTAATAAAAATTTATAATACAAATAAACAAATTCAGATAAAAACAAAAAATGTTCTTGAATTCTTAAATGTTTTAAATTAATTATTGTTTGTTTAAATATAAACAGACAATAGAAAATCTAAACTTTAAAAAAGCTAACCAATGTTTCCTTTATCATTATTTTTATCTAATTAATAATACTGAATCAAATCAATTAGTCAATTAAAAACAAAGTTACAAACTTATATAACATTATACAACATTAAACTCAACAAACTTACTTCTACTCAAAAAACATCACTGATTCTACTAGTACTTATTGACACTTAGTACAAAACAGACAGTTAAAATACATTATTTACAAATGATACATTATTTACAAAGAAGTTTGTTTAATACAACACATTTTAACAGACAAAGATTGAAATAATTTTTTACTTGACATATTTGTTCAGTTTATCAGTTATTTCAGTTTTCTATTAAAAAAGATATTTAAAAAAAAAAGTTTAAATTTTGTGTAAAAAAATTAAATCATAAAGTTTATATTTTTAACAAATTGGATAGGTAGGATAGTTTTAGGGTATATTTAGATTTTTAGGTAGACATGATTGCATCAAACTATTATCTAGTGTAATTTTTAATTATAATTAAAAACAGGTTTAAATCTTATTTCCAATTAAGCAGATATGTGCAGATCAAGGTTACTTAATGCAAGGTTAAAAATATAAAAGGATATAATATAAGGCTAAATGAGAAAAACCTTTGTTAAAAAATTCAAAACACTCACTGATAAAGTATTAAGTTCCACATTAAATTATTATGACTATTTACTAATTTTCAAAAGGAAAAGAAAACTTGTGAAATTAACTTTTCAAGGATCGTGAAATTAACTTTGTTTTTTTTATAATTTATTTTAGTAACTACAAATAATTTAAAATCAAATGTAAAATTAAAATGTGCAATTCTAGGTAAAAAGCAGTCTCAACATAGCATGTGTTTTACAAATCAACTGCTAACACCAAGTAGTCCTGGTATTGATAATGTATCAATGATTCCTGTTCAAGAAGTTTTTGATCAGAGTATTTCTGACAATACTTCTCAGTTTTCAGTTTACAATTCTGTTTCTTTAATTGATGAATCCACTGGAGAAATTATACACTGTCCAGATGGTATTACACAAGAGATTTTTTTAAATCATAATTTACCAGTTCAATCAAGGATGAAAAGAAAACAAACTTTAAAGCACAATAAAAGTCTAAACAACATTTCATTTCAATCGAAAACTGCTATTTTAAACCAAACTGGCAATATATCTGATTTTATTAAAGTTGAATCTCCCACAAGCGATACATCTTGTAATACTTTAACATCAAAGAATTTTAATTTAGAGATTGTTGTGTTGTCAGACGATTCAGACACTATTGAATTAATATCCGATGAAGATTCAGAAAGTTTAAATTCTTTAAAAAATAATGAAGTTTTGATAACTCAAAATGCAGATCATTTTAAAAGCTTTTCACATAAGACCTCATTTAAAAAATGTATTGTCTTTGAAGCTCAACAGGAAATTCTGTTTAAAAAACAAAAGTTTAATTCTGAAATAAATCCTGATGTATCAAAGTTAATTCATAGTAAGTTAGATGGCTTAGAAAACTACACTGGAATTTCTGATTTCAAATCTTTTGAATTGCCTGAGTCTACTCTAGGCGGTAGAATGCTATGTGATGGGAATACTAACCAATGTGGTGTCTCCAATGTTGATGGGCAAAATATTATTCAAAACACATCCAATAGAAACATGGAATACTTTGATAATAAAGAAAACTTCAATGACAGTCTTGACACTTGCGAATCACCTTCACATCTTGGTTTTCAAAACAATATTCTCAATATTTCAAATGAGTTTTTGGAAACTTTACCTGAAACTGTAAATAGTAACTCTACCAAACATTTACTAAGCAACTCTAATCTAGATTTCGTTTCATCTTTAAATTTCACAAATGATCATAATACTTTAAGTAAAAGTTCTAGTTATGACTACAAAACAAATCAAGAAACCATTTTAAATAATGACAAAAATTTTAACAGTGATAATGATAGAATAAAAACTGAAGTGGACATATCAACATCTTACTGCGACAACCAATTAAGTTCGGAAGATGTCACTAAAGGTGATATGTTACCTGATGTTATCGATACCACAACAAACATTTTAAATATAAAACATGAGGATCATTTTCTTAAAGATCAAGTTTCAAACAATCAATATCAACTTTTTGGAGATAACATGGTAGAATTTTCAGGAGATAAAATGGCCAGCTTACATGGTTCATTGAATGTTGATAATAAAAATATTCTTGTCAATTATTCATTACAAAATATTAATAAATCTTCTCACTCAAATGATGAGCAATCTACTCCTACGGTTGTTGAGCAAAGTATTGTAAAGTCTAGTTGCCAATTCTCAACTAATAATAGTTTAGATATATTTAGTTCTGATTCAATCAATTATGATCAAAGTGTTACCAAATCTAGATTTATTTTAACAAATAATAATAAAAAAAAAAATTTTAAAAACATTAAAACAACAACAGGAAAAAAAAAACAAGTTCTACTAAGAAACACAGCGATTTTTCTTAATAAATTTGATTCTGCAAAATCAAAAGAAAATGCAGAAGAAGTATCAAAAGTTACTACTGAAATAAATAAACTAACAAATAAAGAATGCAAAAATGAATTAATTGATGAATGTTCACAATATAATGAACCAATAGCTCAAGAATATCTTTACAAAAATGAGGTAATAAGTAAAATTTGTTTGCAATATAATGAACCAAAGACCAAAGAGTTAACTCAAATAAATGAACCAATCAATAAAGAGTACACCCAAAATATTGTTGATATTGTTTTTTTGGAATCTAAACCTGAAAGCAGTATATTAGTTAATACAGCAAGCAATTTTAGTTACAAATCTTCATATGAAAAGTAAAAAAAATTTCTTCAGTTTTTTCTTTTTTTTTTTAAGTATTAAAAGGAATAATTTATATTTGAAAAATTATAATTTTTTTAATTTATGTAGTTCTGATAAAGAAATTAAAGTAAATTTATGAAAAACATTAAAAAAATTTTTTTTCAGTTTCATCAGTTATAATTTTAAAAAGGAGCTTACACAGGTAGCCTGTTCTAAAAATGAGTTTGGTTCATCTCAAGACAATTTTCTTCGGGGATCCTCTTGGTAATTTGTAACCTTTTATCTTAAGTTTGTATAACAAATTTGAGTCAATTTTTTAGTTGAATAAAGTTTATAAATTTTTTTTGGATGACAGGTCACCTGATGGTCAATTAATTTTAACAAACAGTAATGATAATTTGCTTCGTGTGTTTAAACTTCCAGATGACATCATGGAGCATAATTTGAACCACATAGACATGGTAACATTTTTTTTTTAAATAATTAGATATTTTGTTTCTTTTTAAAAAAATGTTTATAAGCCATTATTTAACAAAGCTTTTTTACATCAATTTGATAAAATCATTCTTTACCTATAAAAGGATTTTTCAATAAAAATGTCAATAAGTTTTTAATATATCAAATTACTACATTATTGAGTATTTTATAACATAATATATTTTTGGCTTAGGGGAAATTTTGGGTAAAGTTCGAGTAAAGGATTTTTGGTAAAGTTTTGCTGATTGCATTTTATTGTTAATTCTCCTCAACCATAAAAAAAATTTTTAATTTGTTATCTAAAATATTGTTGTTCCTTATTATTGTTTATTTATGGCTTAAATTTTGTATGCATGTTTTAAACATAAGTTTGAATGAGACTCTATAGATAAAAAAAAGTGTGATCTTTGGCCATGATTTGGAATAATGAGTTTATTTAATAGGTTTTGCTAATTTTGATAAATGGAAAAAAAACAATTTATTACTTTTGTAGTCATGAATTTATAATTTATGATTATATAAATTTATAATTTGATTATAGATAAATGATTGATTTATTGATTATAAATGATTTATTTATTATAATTTGTAAAAATTCATAATTAATGATTGTTGTTTAAACATCAGTTAATGCACATATCATAAAAAATAAAAATGATATATGGTCTATATATATGTGTTTTAATTTTAAAATTAACCAATAAAAACACTTAACTTTTTTATTATGGGGAAACTATAACTTTAAATATTTAAATATTCTTAATTATTTGATTAATTAAAAGTAAAAATAATCGTAACAATAAATATTTTTAAATATTTTAATAAGTTTTTATAAATGTCTACATTTTCTGTTTGTCAAAGTAAATGTCATCCTTTGAGAGTTATAAGCATTCTAATGACAGTATTTAGTTAATTTGTAAGACATAGTTAAATAAGATTAATATAAAAGAACAATATAAAATATAAAAATTAGTAGTCTAAAAATGTAAAGTTAAAAATTTAAGAAATGTTTTCAATTATTGCAATTTATGATCACTTAATTCAATTCTTGCACTGTCTTTTAAAAGCGTTCTCCAGAATCATCTTTACTCTCTACACCATTTGCAACAAGTGTTTAACTGAATTTGCAACATTTGCAACAAGTGTTTAACTGAATTTGCAACATTTGCAACAAGTGTTTAACTGAATTTGCAACATTTGCAACAAGTGTTTAACTGAATTTGCAACATTTGCAACAAGTGTTTAACTGAATTTGCAACATTTGCAACAAGTGTTTAACTGAATTTGCAACAATTGCAACAAGTGTTTAACTGAATTTGCAACATTTGCAACAAGTGTTTAACTGAATTTGCAACATTTGCAACAAGTGTTTAACTGAATTTGCAACATTTGCAACAAGTGTTTAACTGAATTTGCAACATTTGCAACAAGTGTTTAACTGAATTTGCAACATTTGCAACAAGTGTTTAACTGAATTTGCTTTACCTGCCTGCTAAAAAATAGCACCTATGACTCTAATTTTTTTAAACTCTTGGAATGGCTTTAATTTTGATTGTCTAATCAAATTAAATATATTCTGAAATAATGTTTGATCATTTCAAGTACAAATACAAAATTCTTAATACAACTTTCAAATATTTCATATGTTGAAAATAGAAATAACAATAATAATAGTAGCAACAAAAAGTACAACAATAATAATAGTATTAATAATAACAATAATAGCAGTAATAATAATAATTAGCTCTGTAGTACAGGTCATGGTTGGTCTGCTTGATGCCAACCATTTTATATACATATTCTTGCTTTATATCAAAAAAATTTATATACATATAGTTTTTTTATTTTATATATAGTCACTTTATATCAAAAATTTTTAGTAAGTGGTAAAAATGAAAAATCTTTAAAATCTATGCTTTGAGTTAAAAATGTTCAATGCTTTATAACTTCATATTGTAAAATTTTAAGCTTTTAATAAAAAAACTAAATTTATATTAATTAAATTTAAAATGGCTAAATTTATTTTTGTTTCTTAAACCTAACAGTTTATTAACATAACATATTATTAACATAAGTATCTTTATCATAGGTAGGAAATCTATGATAAAAATGATTGAGATAATCTATGATAGATATGATACCAAATGTGGTAGTGCACTTCATAAGCAAGAAATTCTGAGTCTACAACTGCAAATTCTGAGTCTTCAACTATAAAACATGAGTCTTGTTAAGAATCATGTTTTGTAGTTGAAGAGTTGAGAGATGGTTGTAACTACAATGAAGTAGCCTCCTTGACCATAGTGGCTCTCTCAGCCTTGGAGAAGTGAATTAGATTTTTTAAAAACACAACAAATTTTTTTCTATGATTATATGTTTTTAAAAATCCTTTTATTGGGCAGGTAAAAAGAGAAATTTTATTTATAGATATAGATATAATATGTATGTAAATCTATAGATTTATAGAACTGTTTTATTTTGTATTTTAAAAAATTGGCAATATTAAAAAAAAAAATTTAATGTATAAGTAAAAAGATTTGAACCCCCATAATACATGGTGAACCACTCTATCAGCAGTAGCATAGCAAGCTGACCAAATAGGTCAACAAGGTATACTATGTATGTCTATGCAACAAGGTATACTATGTATGTCAAGGTATACTATGTATGTCTATGCTTTTAACCACTATTTACTAAGCAAAAGACGGTTTATAAATCTTAAAATTATTTATTTTCATAACTTTATAATTTAGACAAATTAAATGCTATAAATCAAAATTAAGGACATATTGGTGCAATGCAATTTTTAAGTCAAAAGTAAAATCGTAAAATTTAAAATAAACTTTTATGTTTAAAAATTTTTAATTTACATAAGTTAGTTATAGCTGCATTTTCTTTCGTGTTTTTTTTTATAAAAAAAAGCGTGCTGAAAGACTTCATTAACATGTCTTTAATGCGTGCCTTGATTTCTGTGTCAAACATACCTGAGTGGGCACTACTATTAAGTTCAGCATTATTGTAAAAGATGCTAATAATAATAGTAATAATGATAATAATAATAATATTAATAATTATTATTATCATAGTAAGTTTAGTATAGCATTATTATATAAGATGATTATAATAATTATAAGATGATAGTAATCATAATTTTAATAATATTAATAATTATTATAATTATATTAATGATAATAGTAATAATAGTAATATGATAATAAAAATAATATTAATATATGTAACGATATATATATATATATATATATATATATATATATATATATATATATATATATATATATATAAAAGCAAAAAACATTAAATGTATTATTTATAAAATACAAAGAGTTTAAGAAGAAATGTAGTTATGCTTTTAGGAACAAAACTTTTCTCAATGTATTTGTAATGAGACTAGATATTTCATCTTCAGTCACAGGATTAATATAAAACAGTTTAGCATTTTGAATGTGGAGAAAGTGATTAAAGACACATGGGGGTATTTATGTTTATGTGTGTACTTATGTGGCTTTGCTAAGTTGTTTGTCTTGAACAGTATTTAAAAACTTATTGAATGTATTAAATACAGCAGTGTGATTAATTCAATTAAAGTTTGGCAAATGTATTGTATAAAAAAAGTCATAAAAATTTATTCTCATGTTAATAATTTCTTTTATTCCCTTCCAAGTATTTTAAATTTTGTTTAGAGTGTTGTTAAAATGCGTTATAAAATGTGCTTTTTACTAAATTTTAACAAACACAGCTGAATTTGTTTCTATAAAGCTTAAATTTTAAGAATTTTTTTTTTTTAGTATAGATGTTGGATTTTATAAACAACTTAATCTTTTTTAATATTGTTAGCCTTTGAATCTTTACCTAAAAAACTTTTTATATCTTAAGTCTATCAACTTACTCTTTGACAATCAATGCAGATTTTAATTATCTTGTTAACCATTGTAATAAAAAGGTTTTATTGTGTATTAGATGGAAGCAATTGTTTATTAAATGGAAGTTATTGTGTATTAGATGGAAGCAATTGCTTATTGAATGGAAGTTATTGTGTATTAGATGGAAGCAATTGCTTATAAATGGAAGTTATTGTGTATTAAATGGAAGCAATTGTGTATTAATCTAAAACTATTGCTTTTGACATATCAAAGGTTTTCAATAACGTCTTGCATACTGTTCTTCTTTATAAATTGGCTTCATATGATGATCACTTCATTTCTCGATTACTTATAATGAGCAGCCAGTTAAAAGATTATTTCTTTTCTGTATCTGCAAGTATGCAGCTTTCAGTTGTTGGTGAATTTTTATCTGAACAAAACTCAGTTGTTTACTGCCAATAATAATCTCAATATTGTTTACATTTTTGTATTAATGAAACACAACACTCTTAGTCTTATTGAATAACAGCACTCTGATGCATGTACTTTACATCTTCTTAGAGTATTCTTCTCTGCTAACCTTTCATGGGAACTAAATATATACAACCCATGCATAGTTAGAAACTGCAAAGGTTGTCTCTATTGTTCTTGCCATTTTCTTACTTCTGGTTCCATTTTATAACTATATAAGTCTCTTATTTGTATAGAATATTTTTGTTATGTTTGGGCTAGTTCTTCTAATGAGGTCCTCTCTTTTGACTTTAGGTCCAAAGTTGCTTGAGTCTCTTTTAAATTGTTATAAGCTGGCAACCTTGTTCTCTTTTTTACAAACACTACCATGGTGCTGCTCAAGTGATCTATCATTACTTGTTCCATCAACCAAAGACTTGAATGACTTCGCTCTAAGTACATCATTTTAATGTACCTTACATGATTTTATCGAAAATGTTTCTTTATGCTTAAAGTACTTTTATGCATCATTTTTTTCATAGAACATATAGGAATTTTCTCCTGTGTTTATGTTTTCCTGACTCCAATAATGCAATTTTTTGTCAACTGCTTTTTTGCTATTTAATTTTTTTTTTAAACTCTTAACATAATGCCTCTTAACATAAAGTAACTACTATTTATGTTGGGAGTGAATTCATTAAAAAAATTAATACAGTCATAAACAGTTATTTTCATTAAAAGTCATTATTGTTAACTGTTATTTTCATTAACATTAGTTGTTGTTAAATGTCATTGTTGTTAACTGTAGTTGTTATTAACTATTATTGATGTTAACTGTCATTGTTAAGGATCATAATTATGACCCTCATTAAGTATATTATTAAACAAATAATAATAACAAGATAACAAGACAACAAGTTAACAAGATAATAATAATAACTATATGTTAAGATATAGTTATGCTCCTATCAAGTATATCACATCAAATGATAATATGCTTGATCAGGCTCATAACTGTATCTTAACAAATTGGTCATAAATTTTGTGACAATTTTTGAACAACCTCAAAGTAACCCTTTAGGCATTTTTAAAGCATAGACAGGTAAGTTTATGTTATTTGTTGGTTTATCTGAATCTTCAGTCTAGATACTTTAATGGTATTCAAAAATACAATTAAAATACAAAATGAAACCCTTTTAAAAAGGTTACTTGGATTAATCTAACTAGAATCTTTTTAATCTACTAATAAGTAATCTATCTACTAGGAGTAATCTAGTAATAGTAACTAAGAACAAGAATGAAATCAAGCTATTTTATACCAAAAATATTGAAAATAATTTTCGAGAGATAGATTTAGTTGATAACAGTGGTGATCTATATTTTTGTATTTTTTATAAAAAATCTAAAAAACATTTGTGCTGAACATAAAGCATTATGAATAATTGCAAAAAGATAATTTTTTAATAATCAAGCTATTAAAAAGTTATACTTATGCATCGAATCCTTATTTTTACTCTCTAAAAAGTCACATAGCTTTGTTAAACAAGATTTTCTCAAGAAAATTTATTTTTAAATACATTAAATGGCATAACTTCAAAAAAGGCTTTCAAATGTTGCTGCAAAATTTTAAAAAAAAGAGGAAAGAATTTCATTTGCTATCAACATTTTGATAATGCTATATCATTTATTAATAGCATAGTTATAAACATATAATTCATCAACAAGCAAACAATTATCAACAATGATAAAAGGAAATATAAATATGATGCTTTTAAATCTAAAAGAAATAAATGAATTTTTACTAGCATAGCTAGAATTTTTACTAATTTTAGCCTTTAGTTGTGATTTTATAAACTTTTTATCAACTTTAAATAAATTCATTTTTGAAACTTTATATAACAGTTTGAACAAATGTTTCTTATGTCTTCTTAAAAGATAAAATAAAAAGTTTTAGAATCACTGATTTAACTAATGTTCTTCATGTGTTCTTAAAATATGAAATAAAAAGATTCAGCTTTTCAATTATATAGTTTCAGTAATATGATTATGATATGGTTTTTTATATACTTTGTTCACAAAGGATTTTATTTGTCATTAAGATTTTTACTTTAAGCAATTCATTGTTATTGTTGGTCAAAAAGATTTTTACTTTTAGAAACCTATTGTCCGTATCATTGGAGGTGAAACAGTGTATTCTACAGATTGGTACCCCTTTATGAATTTTGCTAATCCACATTCTTGTTTGTGCGTACATTTGAATAAATATTACAACATATCTTAGATTACAAAATAAGTTAAATTTTAATATGATAGAATTTTTAATATTTATATTTTATATTTTTTTATATTATGCGCTTAGATTTTTAGGCAGTAGTCGTGATCATCCTGTTCATCTATGGGACGCTGTTACTGGTGAAGTTAGATGTTCCTATCGTGCTTTTGATCAAATGGTAAGATACATATACATTTTATTGTTTTAGGGAATTTTTTAGATTCATATACTTTTTTTTTTTGGGGGGGGGGGGTAGTTTTATAATAGAGAGTGAGTGGAATTGTAATATACAGAAAGGTATTTTATATAGGATATCAATGGGGAAAGAATTTCCAAAATAAGTTTTTGATTTAAACCACAATTTATGTTTAGGATGAATTAACCAGTGCTTTAAGTGTCTCTTTTAATGCAGATGGTAGCAAAATATATGCGGGGTTTAACAACAAGATACGTATATTTGAATCATCAAGACCTGGTAGAGATTGTATTGAAATGAGTACTGTAGGTATGTAACTTGTATAAAGCATGCATTGTTTAAAAAAAAATTGGCGTCTTAAAATTGTTTTTGATTAAATAGTTTTAAACATTAAATTTTCATATTTTATAACATCACATCAAAGCATCATAAAAATATGACCAAGATAAAAAAAACTTTTTGCTTGAAAAACTTTTGATTCAATTGTTAGATACTTTTAATAATTGAACTTTTGGTTCTATTGTTAGTTAGCTTTTATAATTGAATTTTTGGTTCTATTGTTAGTTAGCTTTTATACTTGAACTTTTAGTTCAGTTATTAATTAGTTTTTTTGAAGCGTAACCCAAAATATACCATGATATACCAAAATAAACCATGATATACCAAAATATACCATGATAAAGCAGATTTACTATAGTATTTACTTTAATGTATGCAATTTGCATAGTGGTGGTGATAGTTTTAGTTTTTGGAGTATTAGTACTGGAACAGGCTTGTGTCACATTTATAAAGACCCAATTAACTAACACACTTCATTAGAGATAATTTCATCAACAGGATTGTAGTTTTAACAAGATATGGACTGCACAGCTTATACAGTCAAAGTCCTAATGTTTTGTCTTGATCACTGTATTTTATTTCAATGGAATTTATTTTGCCTTTGATTAAAAAAAAAAAAGATTTAAATAAGATTTAAACTAAGAGTAAATAAAATAATCAAAAACAAGTGCTAGATGAGATTTAGAGAAGAGTTATACTTGGTCTTCACAAAGTTTTTTCAAAAAATAATTTAAAAAGTAGTTTTCATGTTCATTTTTGTTGCACCAATTTTGATATGTTGCAGCTTTTTTATTATGTTTAATAGTTAAATGATAAGTTATTACAACAATATATACTATACTCGATCCATATGTGAGGACCCTATTTCCTAATATCATTTTAATCTCTTGATGTAAAAAAGTGTGCTTTTATATATATATATATATATATATATATATATATATATATATATATATATATATATATATATATATATATATATATATATATATACATATACATATATATACATATATATACACATATATACACATATATATATATATATATATATATATATATATATATATATATATATATATATTCAAAATTATATATATAATTCAAAATATATATATAATTTTGAATGTTTTTAATTACATACTAAATGTTTTTTTTTATTGTTTTTTTAAATAAAAACATACTGAATATTTTTATTTTTTTTATTTTTTTACTGTAAAACATGCGCAGAGTGTTTCTACATCAACTATCTTATAGCCAGCTGCTACAATAAGGTCCGCTACATCAACTGAGGGTTTGGTTGGGGCAGGCAGTTTATCATAATAAAAAAAAAAAATTAAAAAAAAAAGTTTTTTTTATTTTAAAATCTTTGGTTTCACACTTGCATGGATTGGCTTCATACTTGTGTGGTTTGGCTTCATACTTGTGTGGTTTGGATTCATACTTGTGTGGTTTAGACACTTTTCTATAATGACATTTTCTTATTTAAATACATCATTATGGAAAAGCTAAAGTAATTTTTTTATAACCGGATACTCTTTCTGGCATTGACCTGTTTGCAGATTAGGACAGAGTTTCTTTTTTGGTGATACTATCACTAGAATGATTACTATTTCAGGTATACCAAGCAATCCACATTTAATTTAGGGGGCTTTATATCAGAGTTTTCCCCCTGCTTGATAAAGTTCCATTCACCACAACTAAGGCACCTCTACAGTCCTGTATAACATAAATTGAACTAAATTTTTAATTAAGGCAAGGCAAAAGAAAAAATATTTTTTCTATTAATAAATTACATTGAGTATTTTTTTATATTATCTTTTTCTTTATGTCTTTTTATGTCTTTTTTATGTCTTAAATATATTTTCATTTCAATGTAATTTATAGGGAAAAAAGGTTCAAGAAAAAAAAGTAAGTTTTTGTTTTGTTTTTTCCTTTATTTGATTTTAGTTTTATAGAATAATAGTATTAAATTCTTTAAGTTTAAAATTGTAAAAATTAAAAAAAAAAAAAATTATGTAGCTTGCATGCAACATGGAATCATATCTTGTATAAGTTTCCCTAAACAGTATAATGGATGTTATGCACTTGGTTCATTTTCAAAGACAGGTAGTTTTTAATTATGATTTATCAGTTTTTTTATTCAAAACTATTTATCACGCTAAAGCATGCATAAAACATCCCAACTTACAATCAAAGTAATATTAAATACATTAATATATAATTAATATCAATTATATTATATTGATATATTAATAAAATTATTATATAATATTAATATAATAATAATTAATACAACTTAAATCAAAATAATATTCTAATTACTATATAAACTCAATTAAAGTTGGTGTTTGTTAACTAAGCAATAAAACACATTAACTGTTGTGTTTTTTATAAAGAATCACACTCTTAATTAGTACTAACTAACCGAATCCGTAAAAATATGGGTTTTTGTAAATCTATTCCACACTGACCCTTTCTATACTTTTTCTGATATATGTATCCTAGCTGTTCGGACTTGTAAAATATGTGTCTTCACCAAACCAACCATTTCTATATTTGTTTCTTATTTACTTCAATATTTAGTCAGCTACAGAAAAATAATTCATTTAAAAAAATTAACATGCGTTATTTTTTCACACATGTAGAGCTTATAAAAGATTTATAAAATTGTTTGTTTTTCTCTTACATTCATCTCTTAGGTAGTTCAGTGGTTTAGTACGCTGTCATCAGTGTTATTTTACGAGGTTTAAATCTGCCCATTAAAAAAATGGATTTTCAATTTTTTCAATCTGGCTATACATATTTATATATATAAGTATATATCATATATTAAATATATATAAATACATATTTATAACAAAAAAATAAATATAGCATAAAAGACTTAGTTGTTAAAATAAAATTTTAAAGTTTTTGCTTACTACAGGTTTTTTTTTCTTTTTTTTTTGCCTCCACAGCAGCACCCTTTGAAATAGCAGGACAGGCTTATTAATTTTTTTCTTTATTAAGACCATAATTTTTTTAAGACTATCTGCAGCTTATTAGAACTAATTACCTGAGCACATAAGTATCTGACATATTCGCAAGAAATTTCTCCCAATGTTTTGATATTTTTAGAAATTTTAAGCTTTTTTAAAAATTCTCTCCCTTTTGTTTGTTATACAGTATAATATCTTTATATATCTTATATAAATGTGAGAACTTCAAAAATGTTTTATTGTTGTATTTATGTTGTTTTAATATTTTTATTAAAAAAATATTAAAACAACATTAAGATTATTTTTAAAAAAAAGTGCAAGCTCAAGGATTTGAACCATGGCAGTGCACATCAGAAACGTAGTGAGCTAACCACTTCGGCCAGTTGGGTGTATAGTCCGAGAAAAGTTTTAACACTATTTAATAAATAAAAAACTTTATAAAACAGCAAATAAATGCTATAAATCAAAATTAAGGTGATATTGTTTTAAATGATCAAAAGGTGATAAGTATATAGTTATTTCCACAGCAAAAAAGCCAATTTCAAGATAAGATTTAAATGAAGATCATTAATATAGATGAAGAAAAGTACATAACCAAGCATGTAACCTTGTAGTGCCTTAAATATACCGGAAATGAAAGGAAGTGTTTTCCATCAAGGACAACTTAAATACTGCAGTTAGAATAAAAAGGCTTAATGATTTTAAAAACATTTTTAGGAACAACAAATAAAGCAAACTTACAGTAAACCAAATAAATCATATAAAGCAAACACACAGTGAAGGCTAGCATGCTAGACTTTATCAAAAGCCTTTGATATGTCAAAACATTTGCCTTTGTTTCACTTTTTCCATCTAATACATAATAGAACCTTACTTTTGTATTGCTTAATTACTGCAAAGATCCTAAGTTTTTGAAAATTAGAATCACAGATGCCATTTTTCAGCAGGTAGGATAACGAGATCAGTTAGAAAATAAGATTGTTAAATAGTTTTGAGAGTAATAAAAAGTTTTTGCAAGACTGAGTCAGTTAACTTGTCTGGACAAGCTGTCTGAGCTGTAGAAGAGTTTATGTGAGGAATGACTTTAACATCAGAAGCGTGAAAAGTGACTTTGATGTCTAACAATCAATATCCTCCCTGATAATACCTTCACATTTTATTTTCATTTTAAATTAGTATAAAATAGTAATGATATGAAACTCAGTAAATTGGATTTACAGTATCACAAGTTCTTGGGTTTTTGTTGTTTTTAAGCTCCAATTTCAATGCAAAGCCATTTTTGCAAAACATTCTCTTTAGGCATAAATATACCCAAGTTTGAAGTTTGCCTCATCTCTGAAAGTTGTTTTTTCAAACATCTAAAAAAGCTGCTGTAATCCCTGGATATATATATGTATATATATATATATGTATATTTTACGCACAGATTGTAAAATGGCGCATTTCATGAAATGCGTAATTTTTTGCATCTTTTGTGAAATGGAAAGTGCTGTTGCACAGATTGTCAACTGTTGAATTTATAGGGTTTTTTTTAATATTAAATTATACTATGTATAATATATATTGATATCGACTTAAATAGGAAATTGCGCAGTGGAGTGTACATGTATTGACTGACTATCTACGGAGAACACGCAGTGAGTTTACATAAATCGACTGACTATCTAGGTAGAACATGTCAGGGAGTGTATGCGCACCAACTGAGGTTTGGGTTGGGCAGGTAGTCTATTAATTTAAAAAACATATATTTGTTATAAATAATATTTATTACGCTGAGTATGTATTAAAAACAACAATAAAAGTTTATCATTTCACAATCTGCGCAACAGCGCTAACCATTTCACAAAATGAGCAAAAAATTGCACAGTTTGTGAAATGCGTGATTTCATGATCTGTGCGTAACATATATATATAACTATATATATTTTAACCTCAGCCGTTTCTGCAAAAATTTTGATTTTCGAAGGTGGTCATTTGATTTCTGGTGCGTTTTGATGAGTACATAGAGAAAACTATATATATTTTTATTTAAAGTTTTATATACTACCTCCTTCAGTCTATTGAAATTTTTAGACTTTTTTTGTAATTTCCTTATTTTACATAATACTAACTTAGTTTACACATTTATTTTAAACAATTTTTGCAATTACCCATAATTTTCAGGAAACACCCAAGTTTTATTGTTCCATCAATATGTTACAGTAATTTTATTTATAGAAATAGTTAGAAAATCTACCAATTTCTTTTCTTTCAATTGCTTTTTTTTATTAAAAGTAAAACAAACAGTTAATTTTGCTTAAAGTATAAATTCAAAAACAATCAATCAGTATTTAATATTATACTTTAGTTATATATTTAGTTAGATTAGTTAAAATGTAGTTTCAAAAGTTAATCAGTTTTTCTTTGGCACAAACTGAATGTTTTGCTCTATGCTCTGCTTTTGACAGAAGAATATCTGGCTTTAATGCTTTATTAACGCACACTTTTGAGTAGTCTTGAATAAGTTTTAGCACTTTTTCGGCAGGATCATTTACTACATATAGTTTATAAACCCAGCCCTCAAATCTTCTGTAAGAGCTATATTTACCCCATTTTTTACAACTAACTTGACACCACTCAAGATTTTTCAGAACTGAACAGTTTTTTAGCAACACTCTCTCTAACTTCAGGCAATAGTTCCTCATCAGCTATGGAGAAAATAACTGTTCTCTGGTTATGGTACCAAGGATGTCATTTCATCACATCAATGCATGCTTGGGTAATATCAGGTCTTTTAATTTTATAATTTTCCATATCTCTGATTGCTTGTAAGTCTGTCTCAGGAGCCATACATGGAAAAATAGCTTTTAAAGACCAAAAAAAAATATATATATATTTTATAAAAAGTATAAAAAACACCAACAAACACAACAAAAACTGTAAAATGTGACATACTGTTTGCAGAAAAAAAGATTTGAATCAAGCTGTGGACTAAAAAGGCAAAGTACAAGATTATAATGGAGATATCGTAGAACTTTCTATAATGAAGATATCCTAGAACTTCTCCTTTTGTTGGCAGGTTATTCTAAGGTAGCTTTTCGATGGTTTTTTCTATCAAAAAAACCTTTTTTGATCTTATTTGAGACATCACATGTTTTTCCAAATTCTAGACGATAGTAAATGCAATGTTTAATTAAAAAATCCTTTCATGTTAACAATATTCCTAGAGATATGAATTAAAATCTTGCGTGATCAAAACCTTCCATAATACATTTGGTAACCCTTTAATAGACATGTTTTATTATAAGATTTTTAACATGTAGCATTTATCATGTGAGTATTTTATGTTATATTTTAAGTAATATTTATTAAATCTCAAATAAGTTAAGTAAGATACTAATGTAAACAATACTTTTTTGCTAAAACAAGGAAATTACGAGAAAAGTCTAAAAATTTCAATAGACTGGAGGAGATAGTAAATAAAATTTTAAACAAAAATACATATAATTTTCTTTATGTACTCATCAAACTGCATCAGAAATCAAATCGCAACCTTCAAAAATTTTGCGGAAATGGCGGAAAAAAATTATATATATATATATATATATATATATATATATATATATATATATATATATATATATATATATATAAAATTTTGTAGATTTAAATAAGCACTGTTATAATATATTGTACACAATTTGATTTTTAAAATTTGAGTTTTAATCCAGACAGTTTTTTAGATAAAGAAGAAAAATAATAAATTTGTTTTTTAGTTGGCTTATATGATTGCAATACAGATGAAAACATATGTGTAATGCATGGTCATAAAGGTGGAATAACACAGGTGCAGTTTACAAATGATGGATGTTATTTGTTCAGTGGGGGCAGAAAGGTAACTTGAACTTTTGAAAACAATTGAAAAGTTTCTATTTAACATAAAGTTACATAGACCTTGTGTGGCATAATACTTAGTTGTGAACTGAAATAGAGGGCAGTTAGGGCTTAAGTACATACATTGACTGACTAAATAGAGTGTAATAAACTTGTGTGTGCCACTACATTGTGGCACACACAACCATTAGTCAATGTAGTGCCACTACATTGACTAAGGCT
>NC_088920.1:48120000-48122500 GCF_038396675.1 Hydra vulgaris | reverse complement strand
AAATCGCAGCCAAGTGATAATGGTGCATTTCATTAGTTCGAATTCTTGTATCGCATTCAGTCATAATTCTATTTTTGTCAGTGTAAGAAGTCATACACTGAAGACAAAAACGCCCTGAATTAAAAACGCGACGAAAACCAGCAAGTGCATGAGCAGAAAGATTATCAGCAGATATAGTTGCAACACCTCCAAATAATTGAATCTGCTTACCATCGATTATGACTAAAATACCTTCATTTTGCAATGTCAGCAAATCCTGAATTAACAGTCTTAAAACTTGCTTGTAAGTTTTATATTTTTTAATGAACTTTTTTTTTAAAAGAATACATAAGTTTATATTTTGAAGTTGTGAAATATGTTGTTCTTCAATGTTCCCTAAGAAAAAGTAAAAAGCCGAGAGTTTATGTACTGTACGATGAGCACCTATAGGATTACACACCTCAAACTCATCACAATATAAATGAATTCTTAATGCATACTTGTCATCTTTAAAAACATCATGTTTTTTAAAAATTAAACCATCTGAATATGAGCATAAGAAATTTGTATTAGACAAATTTTATTAATTAATCAATTAGACTCATCTTTTTCAAGTTTTCGTTTAATTGAATTCCAGATAAACTCATTTTCAACTAACTTTTTTAGCAATAGTAAAATTGGTATATATTGAAAAGTTTCACTTTTTGATGTTGTTAAATCATCTTGATATAAATTGTCTATTATGCTGTGCAATTTTATTTCTACTGGCAAAATAAGACCTAAATGTGACTTGCTAAATGAAATAATTTTTTTGCTAGAATTAGCTTTGATAAAACTGTATCCAAAAGCAAATCACAATTTAAAAGTTCATTGAAATCACTTCTATATATAAATTTGTTGCCAAGTTGCTGCTTTATAAGATTGGAAAAACAATGGTTAAAATATGTCAGCAAAGAACTTCATTTAACTTCAATTGAACTTCATTGGCTACATTAATTTGCACAACAGATGGTATTGAATGCCTTTCTGCTATTGATACTATAAACATTGCAAAATGTTGCAGTAAATTACTAAGCAGATTGTCTAGTTGAAGTATGTTCAGTTGAAGTATGTTCATGCATAATATACAAATGTTGTAAATACTTGTTAAGCAAATTTTTCTGTGCACCACATGTACAATAAGTAAAACATAAGATATCATTACTTGCAGCCATTTAAAATAATAAATTAGTTGCTAAATAAAAATATATTTCTTACAAGTTTACTGAATTTCTTAGAGTTACATAAAAGTAGGTTTACTAAAGAAAAGCAAAGGTTACCAAACAAAAATATTATTAACTTAAAATTGCCAATCAATTAACTTAAATTAATAGTATAATATAGGCTATACTTATAAATTCCTATGTTATAGGCTATTCTTATAAGATATATTATATTTTTAAGCATATAAAAAAACTTGGACAGGCTGAAGAACCACGCAATTTTGATAAAACAGATGTGGGTTGCCAACTCCTAGACTATACTATAGACTTATATACTATACACCTATACTATAGGTTACACTAGTCTACACTACCAGGCTAACTATCTTACAGTATAAGCTACAACCATTTATATGTTATTTAAACAACATTAGAATAAAAAAAACTCAAATCGGAAATAAATCGCTGACCTTAAACTGTTTTAGATCAGCATAAACATTAGGGTTTAAACTGTTTTAGATCAGCATAAACATTAAACTGTTTTAGATCAGCATAAACATTTAGGTCTGCAAAAACATTAATTTACAAAGGTTTCACCATAAAAAATATAGAGGTAAGTTTGGCAAAAAATTGCTGACTTAAAACACTTTAAGGTCGGCATTGCAGAATACCTACCCTAATTTCAAGGGTTGATATATATATATATATATATATATATATATATATATATATATATATATATATATATATATAAATGTTTAGCCGAAAAAAATTTTAAGAAATATGAGTAAATGTTCCATTAACAAAAGAAAAACTATTCAAACTAAGATGAGTAAAATATATTTATTAGTTTAATTTTGACAAATATTTAAAAATTTTTATCTAACACAGAAGGCCTTTCATATAAAATCTTCAGCTGTGTATGAGATTTACAAAACTACTGTTTTACTTACTGTTTATATGTTTATTGTATCATGTCCCTGTTTATGTAGTTATGTTTTATGTAGTATTCATAAATAAGAAGTTATAAATAAAAAATTCTCATTTGAGAGTTTTAACATTGGAAATAATTTAAAAAAAGGTTCATTTTTATGGCAATTGAAAACATGCTGATCAAATTTATCTAAACCAATACCTGTTGAAGTAATTATTTTCACATTACTTTTAAAATTTCCTTACCAACAAGTATCAAGTTATGCTATATTTTTGTTAATTATAGCTTTTTATATAAACCTTAATTACCTCTTTTTTAAACTTTTTATAGGAAGTTCAATATAAAGAGTTTTTTATAGTTTTGCAAAACTCATATACAGCTGAAG
>NC_088920.1:47682500-47807500 GCF_038396675.1 Hydra vulgaris | reverse complement strand
TTTTTTTATTTAATATTTCTATTCACCTAAGAAATATGTGACAGCTCCTATATGCTTGCAGATCTTGTCAATAAACCACATTAATTTTAAGAATTGTGTTTAGAAAAGCCTAGAAACTACTTAAGAATGACCTAAGGCAATGGTAAACATTAAACGATAACTGTAGTATTAATATTTTGATTAAACATTTCTTTGGTATGAGTAGAAAATTTTTTATGTAAATGTTAGGTCTACTGGAAAGTTTTGTCTGTTTCTATAAACCTTTATAAAATAATGCTTTTATAAGAAAGTTCTGTTTCTATAATTTTAATTGGGAATTCCTAAAAAGTAAAGAAGAGAATCATACAGCAAAAAAATGGTTGCTTTACTTTTTTCCTCCCGAAGGCCCAGGAAGCCCACTACGGTTAAGGAAGCTACTTATGTGGTGGGATTAAACTCTGCAATTCTTGCTTTCAAAGCAAGCATTTTACTTCTACATCATTTATTTGTAGAAAAGAGAAAGACATTTTTTGGCAATGAGACAAAGTACAGGTCCAACCACATTAACAATGCGTTTTTCGACCTTGGACTATTTTGAACCTTGTCTAAAAGAGAAGGACCTTTTTGAACCTTGTCTAAAAGGTATCATTAGAAGAATCAGCTTCAGTATGACAACAGTATTTTGTCCAAGGACTGATTTCATACAAGGAAAAAAATTCATTAAGAGAATGGAATCGAATTAGCACATGGGTTGGATGTATGGATTCTTTGAGAGGTCATTAGTGAAAAGTAATCCAAAGAGACATAAATTGATGAGGGCTCAGTAAGTTTGTTGCCATTTATCACAGGACAGGAATATCAACATTATTCTGACAATGGTTAGCAGTAAACAACTGACATTTAGAAGATTGTCAGGATGGTTATTAATCTAAAACTTTTGGCAACAAAAGCATGTTTTTAAACTTATTAATTTCTAGGACCATTTTGCTCATGCCAAATATAAATTTTTATAAAATGTAAGCTGTTTATATATAAGACCTAAATATTTTCAATGTTCTTTATTTTACATATAAATATAAAATCAACTCATTGCCTCTTTCTATTCATAATTTGTACTTTGTACAAAATTATAGAAAATAGTTATTTCAAGGTTTTAACTTTTTCTTTTAAAATTCTTTTAAACAATCTTAAAACTAATTTATTCAACGAAATAATTGTTACTTTGGAAGATTTATTTAATAGAATAATTGTTACTTTAAAATGTTTTGAATAGCTGCTAATAGAATAGATGTTGAAGAGCAAAAGAATCCATGCTGAAGTTGAATTTTGAGATTTTACATGGAGGAAAAATTAGATTGGGAGTGCAAATTGGTGTAAACCAAAAAATTTACTTTGTGTTTTCATTCACAAAATATCCGCTATATTTGGTCATATATGTGCGAAAAAGTCATGCAAAGAAAACTATGAAAATTCAGTACACTACTAATAGATTAGCTGATACTATTCAAATAAAAACAGTGAGGCAAATTATTAATTCAAAAATAAAAAAAGTAGTTTGTTAAAACTTTTGAAAGAAATAACATAAATATATTTAAAACAAAATTTAAAAAAAAAAAGGAATAAAATGCAACAATTACCTTGCAACCAATTAACATTCTTCAGTTTTAAAACATTCTTAATACTTAATTTTATTTTGTACATGCATATTTAATATAAAACTTTTTTTAATCAATGATTTTTTAACATATTTAATTGTAGGAGTTAACAGTAAATGTATTTCACAAACACAAACAAGCATCAATGAAATGTATATATTCTATTTATTTTTCCATTTATAAAATAAAAAGATAAAGTATGATTGTTAATTTATTACTACCTAAAGTAGAACTTCCTACTACAAACTGTTAACGGGTAGACTCATCTTTCTACTATAAACTAATGAAGGGTAGACTTGTACCCACTGTAAGGTCATCCAATGGTGATGTTTCAATGCAAATGCCAGTTGCTTGTCTTTCAGATGGCAGATGTAAGCTTCAGGTTTGTAAGATTTCATATCAAATTCTTTTGAGAAACTGTCATATGACTCACTTTGGATCCTTTCCGGAGCAGTTGAGCTCTTATTTTTTCACAGAACTTGTTGGAAACTTAACAACAATCCTTTTTATCAAGATGGTGTTGTGCTTGGTAGTGCTTCTAGGTTTTTTGCTCATTTTTCAGTTTGTGTAGCTTACTAATTTTTAATACTTGACTTGCTGACTCTAAATTTTTTCTCCAATACTGCGTTCTGTCAACTTTTGACTGTGTAGGTCTACAAATCAGTCCTCTGAACCGTTGTCCTGGACTTTTTTTGTTCTAGCTTTTAAACTTTATCTGGTCTGGTTTATTAATGGTCTCTTAAAAACCACAGTTTATGGAAAAAACCTTTTCGACTACCATGCAAGACTATGTATATATTTTTTTTGCAGTAATAAAAGTCCTTCAAATCTAGGTAGTGTCCTAAACCACACCTTCAGTCTATGTGTATATGGAGGCCCCAGCGAATTGCCACTTCTGTATGATGTCATCAATTATATTTTATGCACAGCTAACTCTACATTTACTTTAATATATTAAAAGAGGCTACTTTTATTTCTAGGCAGTGTTTGATCCTGAAATCTTTTTTTATGCATTACTTCCACCAATTATTTTTTATGCAGGATATGATATGAAAAAGGTAAATAGTTTACAATTATTTAATATTTAAACATTATTTTGGACATTTTCATTTTGAAATTTCACAATACTTTTTAAATTTTCTAATTTTATAAACTTTTTTATTTTATCATTATAGAGATTTTTCTTTCGCAATCTTGGTGCTATTTTAGCGTATGCTTTTTTTGGAACAATTATTTCTTGTTTTGTGTTTGGGTATGTTTTATTTTCAACAGATTATATATATATTTTTTTCATTTTTTGCATAATAAATAAAACAATAAGATTGGAAGATATTGTTAAGCAGAAATTTGTTGAATTTTATGAATCTTTAGAGTTTACAAAACAATGACCAGAAAAATTAAAACTGTTTCCATGTGCATAAATAATCTAAAAGTACATAAACATATATGCTTACCATTAGTTTGTTTAAAGGAGCTTTTTTCTGGAGTTTAAGCTTTAATAATAGCATCACTAAATTTTAGCAAAAGTGGAGCTACTCGCCACTTCTTTGTCAAAACAATAGATTTCTTATTTATTGGAAGCAAAACAAACATGTTTATTTTTTTGTCTAAAAAAAAAAGTTGAAAATATGTTGGTCAAATGTTTTGTTAAAGTCTTATTCTTAATAATTATTTAGGAACTATAATTTTCCATGCAAGATGCAAAAGGGTGCACAAGGATTTTACTGGCAAGTCAATTAGACCTTACATTCTTTTGTTGTTTATAATAAAGATATATATAAAAAAACTCAAATGTAATGGCTGTTGTATAAATTTTAACCATCTTTATCATGACCAAACAGCAATTTACTGTTTTCCTACAAAATTAGTTCATATGGTCAAAATCAAACTACTTGTAATCAATAAAGTGAAGTACTTCAGTGATGGTACAGCATCAGAGTACAAAAGTAAGAAATGTCTCATAAACCTAATGTATCACCTAAAATATCACAAAACTATGCTGTTATACAAATTAATGCTTTAAACTGTTTACATTGGTGGTAAAAATATTGAAAATTTTATCATATTTTATATGTTTTATTGTGAAAATTAGTTTAACCATTAAGAATAATACAAGGGGATGCATACATTCTTGGCTCAAGAAGCTGTCACTGTTTTTTACAAATTAGAGAGAAATTAATTTTATGGAGTATACTATCTATGTATACTATCTATGACATTCATATGCTCATGTTAACTTGGTAAAAAAGGATCTCAAAAAACCTGGCAAATACATTTCATGCTTTTCTGACCATGAACAGTATATAGGGCTTGTGCTTGAGATTTCCATTAAAAACCAGGATGTTAATTTGAAGTTCATACACAGTATCAAATTAAATTTAGTTCAATGAGTTATGTAAATTATTATGAGTTGTGTAAATCAGAAAACAATTTAGCGTACTTTGCTTTCATTTGTAAATACCTCTTCTTCATGCTGAGATTTTATTTTCACTTTAATTGTTATATAAAAAAAACTCAAGTGGTATATTTTAGTTCTACTTTTATGTAACACAATCAAAGAGCTACAATCATAAATGTCTTCTTTTTTTGTTGTTGTTGATGATTGTCTATATATATTCAAAAGTTCTGCAGTGCAAAATTTGATAATTTTTTTCAACTGTTTACACTATTTTTTATGCCTGTTAAAGTAAATGTAATTTATCATAATTTTTCGAAAAAGTGATTTTTTTAACAGGTTGCTGTAAAGTGTTTTATTAATCTAATAGTATAATTTTGATTTTTACCACAACTGTTTACCCTAAATACATAAAATTACTGGCAAAGTACAAAACAGGCATTGCCTATCAATATATATGGAACCGGGGCACATTTGAAAAAAACTTTTCTAATTTTGAGTTATTTAGAAACTTTTAGAAAAATAACTCAAAAATTGTTTAAAATTAGTCAAAAATAACTGTAAAAATTAAGTATTTGCGTCAAAAACTATTACTATATAAATGATCTGGTAATCATCATTTTCATTTACACAGTTATTGTGTAATATACTCCAATTTTGCTGGTGAATATTGATTCAGTCATAACTTTGCTCAATAAAGCTGAAATTTTCAGAGTTGTGTATTTTTACAGAAAATTTGTAGGTGTTTTAATTATTACTTTTACCAGAAAAGTTTTACCAGAAAATAAGAAGTGTGTGTGTGTTTGTGTGTGTGTGTGTGCAAATATCAACCATGAAATATCAATGCCGCTTGATGACTGGAAATTACTCTGGTAAATGTTTTGTTTTGGATGACGAAAGTTACACCTTTTAAAAAAAAGTAACAATTCATCTACCTGGTTATTAAATAATGTGATGTATTTATATATCTTAGAGGTATGATGTATGGCTTTGTAAGAATGTTTCCTCGCTATGATGGTTTTTTGTTTCAAGATTGTTTGTTGTTTGGTTCTGTTATCTCAGCTACTGATCCAGGTGGTTATTTTTAAAGGTTTATTTATTTTATAAGCTGCTTTTTTTGTTATATTTAGACTATTTTACTTTTATGACTTTTAAAAAAAATAGTTGTTTTTATTATCTTTTTTAATTATAAAGTAATTATATTTTATTTAGTTATGGAGTTAATTTCTTAAATGCATATTTGTATTTATTTAGTTACTGTATTAGCAATCTTTCATGATCTACATGTAGATGTTGATTTATATGCCTTAGCATTTGGTGAAAGCATTTTAAATGATGCTGTTTCCATTGTGTTATATAGGTAGATATAATTTTTATTGTCATGTAAGTTAATGTAAATCTTTGAAAAATGTAAACATATTAAAGGTTTTTTTTTTAATTAGGGTTTTCTATGTATCATTCATTTTTACTTTTTAACTTTACTATTTACTCCCTCCGTTCCAAAATACTGTCCCGATTTCACGTGTTTTTTTTCAGTCCAAAATACTATTTTGATTTGATTTTATTGCTAATTTTGATGAGAAAAAAATCAAATATCTTTAATAAAATTACTCATTTAGGAAATAAAAAATTATTTGAAAATGTTTATCTAGTTATCAAATCTAGGATATCTATAATATATATATATATATATATATATATAAAAGATATAAGATATATATATAAGATATATATCCTATCTATCTTATTTATTATATTTATCATATACAGGCCTAGTTACGAGATTTCGCTGCGTAGCGAAAACGCGTAGCGCATTTCTAAGTAACTCAACTCAGCAAATATATTTTGCATCGTTAGAAGTTATATTGCGTCACTAGCGTCTTTTCAAGTACCGCATTGTAATTAAAGTTATTTTATTAACGCGTTAAAAATCATACAAACAGTTTGTTTTTTTCTCACTATAACAAAAGTTACAAATAAAATCTAAGTTCTTATTAAAAAAATCATTTTTATTATTTTTTTCAAATATGAACTAAATTTTATTTTGAAAAAAATATTTTTTTCATGAAACGTAAAATATTTGTTTATTTTCTTATGATTTTATATTTGGTTTTTGGTTATTTTATTAACTGTTAATACATTTTTTCTTATTTAATTTGTGAACTCTTTTTAATAATGTTTTTAAACAATAAAGTTTTTTTTTGTTATTTATCAGTTACCGATAACATATTTGTGATCATAATTTATTTTCATAAATTAAATGAACGTCATTAAAACTTTACGTTATTGAATTAACAATAAACAAAATATCTTATTAATAAAATATTTACATCAAAATAAATCGTGCATTTTTTAAACTTATTATGACTAAAAATAATTTTTATATTTAAAAGGAATTTATATATTTAATTCCTTAAGATAAAACTTAAAACACTTTTTTTTTAACTAATTTTTAATAACAAAAAAAAATTTATAAAACAAACTGTTTCTTTAACAAAAAAATCTATTATTTTACAATTGCGGTTAAATTTACTTACGACTTTATTTCTTCTGAACGTCACGTTAACGGTAATCAAAAGATAATTTAAATATTCTAAAAGATATAAGTTTTTGCGTAGCGCAAAACTGCTGAACGCGTAGGCAAATCGCCTTTTCGCAAGCAAAATGCGAGCTGCGTAGCGCTTCTTAACAAGGCCTGCATATATATGATAATATAATAAAAAATAAAAAATCCAGATTATTTATTGGTGTTAACTAAGTGTTCTTAGAACACTTAATTTGACAAAAAGAGATATTGGTAAGATTTTTTGTCCACAATGCCAAAGGTTACTGATTGTATTAGTGCACACATTGAATTTTTCAACAGTGTTTTACAGTAAGCCTTTTTTTAGTTTTCCGTTAATGCTTATAATAAATCACTCTACGTTGCTTGTTTGTAAGTTCACTCGTATCTCTTTTATATATTTTAAAATATTCAAAACACATTTGAAATCTTTTTAAACCGAAATGTTGTCTGTTTCTAAGTTTATTGTTATTGCAGTAAATGCAATAAGAGTGCTAGCAATTAAACTCCTGACTTTATTTGTTACATATTTAAAAACAATTAAGTCATCTATTAAGCATGAGGTATTTAAACTATGTGGTTTTAACAACTATTAAATAAGTAAATACAAAATAAGAATTTTTCGAAAGCTAATACTATTGATAATTTTTTCCCCCTTAAAATGTTACAATTCATTTTTAACAAATTGGAACAGTATTTCGGAACAAAATATTTCATAAAAAAAAGATTCTTTTTAGAAATTAATGGTGTGGTGGTAAAAGATAAAGTTATTGCCAAGAGTTGTTCATAATATTATAGAAAAATATCTAAGTTTTATATAAAAAATGTTTTTAATTAGAAACATAATTTATTTTCAACAATTTTTTACATTGAATGCAAATGGGATTTTGGAACAGAGGGGGTATCATTTATTTTATTTTAAAAAATTTACTATGTATTATTTATTTTATTTAAAAAGCTTTACTATGTATCATTTTTATTTAAAGTGAAATAAGTTTTAATTAAAAAATATTTTTATGCCAGGTGAAAGTAAAAGTGGGCTGTTTTTTTTTAGGTCTGTAGAATCATACAGTTCAAAAGCCTTTGTTTTTACTTCTTTTTTAAAATCAATTGGAGAATTTGTTGCAGTATTCGGAGGATCACTTTTAATTGGAAGTATTATGGGATTAGGAAATGCTTTAGTATCTTTTCTCATTGTTTAGTATGTTTTTTGTTTTTTCCTTGTGTGTGTGTTACTGTTTTTGTGCATTTTTATTTGTTTAAAGGCTTTTTTTATAATAGAGTTAAAAACAACATTTTCTTTAACAATTAAAGCTAACTAAATTAACTCACTTAAATCAATTTCCTCAATTGGAGACAGCTTTGTTTACACTGATGAGTTATAGTACTTTCTTAATAGCAGAAGCTGCTGAATTAACTGGTAAATTATTTGTAAATATAAACTCATTAATTAAACATTAATGAAACTGTTTCAACCTTTTTTTAGATATTAAACTTAATCTAGCAAAATAGGTTTATGTCACAAAAGTTCTAGCAGTCAAAGTTATCAAGAACTAGTTTAAAAAATTAAATTTTTGAATTTTGACAAAAATTAATAAAAAATGTATTCTATTTTATAAAAAAAGTCTATTTAATATTGATCTATTGTGTCTATTTAATATTGATATCTTATATATATATATATATATATATATATATATATATATATATATATATATATATATATATATATATATATATATATATATATTTATTTATTTATTTTTTCGAAAATTTTTGTTTTTTTCTTCTTTTTCTAAAAAAGCTGTATTAATTAAGATTTTGCATTTTTAATAAAGAAAAGATGATATTGTTTTCAAAAAATTTTTTGGTTTGTACTTGTTCTGTTTTATTTAATTATTTGCAAATTAAAATACAAAATTATAAAGTCTCAAGATTGTGTTAAGATTTGCTTAGATGCGCCAATGGTCCAAGTATACATACGTCCAGTTGTTGTTACAAGTGCATCAATGGTACAAATCATGTTGGTAATTGGAACCCAACATTCATCTGCTCTAGATGGTCAGAAAAGTTTGTTAAAAGGACCGTGTGGGTGCATAAATATTACCATAACATCTTGCTCATACCAATCCAATCAAACATATTATATTTACATAGAACAAATTCACCAAATTTCAATGCATTGATGTTAATTTTCAATGTGTTGATGTTACTTTGCTGATTAGGTTAAATACTTTAAATGTCAGAAAAAGAAAACATGCCTGTTATATTAAAATCTTCACTTGTTCGTTTACAACTATTTTACAACTATTAGTATTTATAGATTCTGAGTTGAAATGACGATAGCTCCTAATTCCAGAAGTTGTTCTACTTAGCTAAAAATATTTTTTCAAAGTGTTGCACAATTCTGTCGGTCTTTCTTTTTCAATTTTGAAAAAAGTAAACCCTTAGATATTTTTTGCACAGGAGTCAAGCATTTTACATTCAATATCTGGTCATTTATGGGGCATTGTAAACTTGCATTTACAGTTAATCGTTTTACAGTGCCACCAATACCATCACAGTGACTTATTATGACTTGTAGCAAAAATGTCCTCTCTGCATCAATTCCAAAATCATCTTTATGGAGACAGATATTGTAAAAGTTTTTGTAGTTTTTATACAGTGCAGCACAACCATAAATAAAAAATCTTTGAAATATTAGAATGGTTTTTTTTAAAATAATTAACTATTTGTGTCTTAACTTCATACACAAAACCAATGTCATGCTCATTATCTTCTGACATAAGGAAAAAACAATTTTTCTTTAAGCTGGTCAATTTCGTTTATTAAATAGAAGGCAACAGGGTTTAACATGCATTGACTTTGGCACCAATGGTAACTTAAGATTTCATCTTAAATCACAATTGTGTAGTTTTCTATAAGCAGTCTTTTTATGATAAGCAGTCTTTTGCCAAATTTTCCTTTTGTTGCCTTAGGTATCTTGCTTGACATTTTGCAATGCAAGAATGAACTGTTAACTTGTTTATTGGCTCTGATAACATCAATTTGTATTCTTCAATTGTCGTTGTCTGACAGATCAATGTTGTTATATCTGTTTTCTTTTTGATTCAAAAAGTTTTAAATTATACAATGTAAAATTCTGATAAATCATCATTTTTGATGGATGACTGTTTTTAATCCATATACTTGCAAATCAAAAATTTTATAAATGTATGTACTTTCTTAAAACATTTTAAGAAAGATCATTGAACACAGAATGATCAAAAACCAAATGGAACAAATATAGACAAAAAAAATTTTCAAGACAATATTTTCAAAATTATCTATACTTGCAGATCAATTTCTCAATATTTTTTGAAAGATCAATGAATATAGAATGCGTAATAATTTTTTTTTTAATATCATTAAGGCCACATGGGTTTCTTGAGCATTAAAAACAAGTATATAAAAATTGGCTAAACTTATTTAAATTGATAATTACAGGTACTTAATAATAATTTTTTGCATTTCTAATCATTCCATTGGATTTGTCACCCCCAAAAATAGCTAGTTTCAAGTTTTTAAGTAAAAAAACTCAAATATTTTTAATGTTATGTGACTTGAAACCTTTAAATAAATGTTTTAATTCTAAGGAGACAAAAGGGGCCTGGTCAGTACCTGCTAAAAGTAAAATTGTCATATTTCAGGATCTTCTTGGAGCCAGAGGCTAAAAATTTCAAAAAGTTCTTATTTTACTAAGCACTCTCAAATGTATTAAAATCAGCAAAATCTGAGATGTATGGTGACATGATCTGGGTCATTTGACATGAAATTACCCAATGGCCATACTTTTCATTACAGTTAACAGATTAACCCCCTTGTT
Organism: Hydra vulgaris; assembly: GCF_038396675.1. Taxonomy (NCBI): domain Eukaryota; kingdom Metazoa; phylum Cnidaria; class Hydrozoa; order Anthoathecata; family Hydridae; genus Hydra; species Hydra vulgaris. The sequence continues at coordinate 47,797,043 of NC_088920.1, read as the reverse complement.
AAATATCAAAATCACTCTGGCTTCCAATACTAAAATTAATTCTCAATTCTACAGTTTGTGCCTCAGACAAGATTTCCATCATAGTGTTAAAAAAGTGTTCTCCAGAACTCTCTTCAATTTTTGCTAAACTTTTAAAAAGTGCTAAATGAGTAGTTCCAATTTTTCAAAGCTCTAGAAAACACTTTGACCTTTCCAACTTTCCTATGAATAGCCTTCACTCTGTTATTAGTTTCTTTATATAAAGATTTTGAGTTTATTAAATTATTTCTTACTAACTGCAGTAATAAAATGATTCTTGAAGGCCTACTCTCTTTTTTATTTGAAGTAATTTTAAGGGTACCACAAGGTTCTATATTTACTCCTGTATTATTTCTTATCTACAATAACAATCTTAATGAAATCTAAAGTGGCTCTATTTGCTGACAACTCAACTTTATACTCTTTTCTTGACAAAAAATCTTCACTTTTTAATTGCTTAGAACAAGCAGCCGATTTTAAATCTGGTCTCTCTTCTGTAACAGCCTAAGTCTTGCAGAGGCTTATGGATTTAAATTCTGGACTTAAAATCCAAAATTTTTGTTAGACAACAAAACTCATTTATTTACTGCAAAAAGATATTGCAATATTGTTGGCGTTCCTACATGGACAAATAACAACCCTCTTACTCTCAGAAAAAGTCTAAAAGCACATTGTAAATGTAATTATACCTTCTTTATCTGCCAAGCTTGAGCCACTCTCCCATTGTTGTAAGGTTGCCTTTCTTTTTTCTACAAATACAATCATACAATATAATCAATGCTCAAACAAGCTATCATCTCTATAATGATAAACCAAAACTCATTCTTGCTCAGCTATTTCTTCAGCAAGTTTCATCCTTTTTTTGTATTTGTCCCTTCATGCTATAAAAACTTTTTATAGCATGATAATTAATCCAGTTGTTTTCCTTAAACATAAAAAAAACCTTATAACTCTTATACATATTAATGTTTTACTTTTTTATACAACTTGCAACTTTTTAAGTCTTCAGTTATACGTTTCTTTGTATTTTAACTGATTCTCTATTTTAAAGTAACTCATAACTTAATAGTGGTTGCTTGCAATCTTGTTGGAAGTAAATTAGAGTTTAAAAATATATAAATGTATGCCAGTATTTAATAAATAGTAAATGTAAGCATAAAATTATAATATATTAAGTAGTATAATCCTTTTTCCAGCTATCAACCCCTGCTAAATCTTATAATTTTGCCGGGGCCGGGTTTGCAAAAAGTCTCATTTTTAGCCAGGATTGGAGCCCCAGTCACTTACTACCGAATGGTCGCATATAAGGAGTGAACGTCTGAGGTATAAATGGAGTAGAGTTAGAATAGCGGAGAATTTTTTTTGAAACAAAGCATATTTTGACAGTATTCAAGACAAAAATAAAGATTAAGAGAATAATATTTAAAAATATACTAACAATGATGGCAAAAATAAGACAGACATTGCACCCAAACAATACTTACAATAATAAAAAAATAACAAATTTTATAAACACTTAAAATGAACGAAGATTTATAACAAATATATCACCAAATAAAAACTTACAAAATAAAATATTGACTGCAAAATACAAAATGTGCATACAACAAGAAAAAAAATATTAATGCTAATGTGTAAACATAATTTGTGTAGTGGTTAAGTAATAAACATCGCGTCTATTATTACTGGTTTTTCGATGAGGATCAACACTAATAACTAGTTTATCCCATCAGATAAATGCCATCACCACCTTTTTTGACTTTTTTTTCTCAGGTATTCACTGCTTGTGTGTGACCATTATGACAAATTTTTATACCAAAGTTTTAAATCATATTTAACAATAACTTTTGTATATAACTCTGTATGTTGTTTTTGTGCTTTGTCTGTTTTATGCCTTTAAATAAATAAAACTAATATTGCTAATATATAATATTGCTGTTCTATCAGGGTTGCCACCAAATCAGGGAGGTTCCAAGTTCAGTAGTAGTTGATCAATCTGATAAAACTTGTGCAGAAATCTCTTTTGCATGCAGTACAAAACAATTTCTCATTAAACTTGTGCAATAAGAATGATCTACTATATCAAAAAATGTTTCCTGACAACACAACTGTTAAATCTTATGAGATGGGTAGAATAAAAATTGGTTATTAATTTTGGTCTTGTATATTGTTTACACATTAGACTGCTTCATTTTGGGGTCATGAAAAAATTTAAAGTACCGTGGATTCTTATCTGCTGCGCAGACCCCTATTTTATTAATAGAATTTTTTTTTTTTGAATTTTGACCATTTTCAGGGGTTGCTCAAGTGCCCCAATTGCCTGAATTTAGACTTTTTTAAGCCTATTTTTGGCATATTTGAGCAAGTTCTAAAACTCAAAATAATTAAATTTTTTTTCTTTTCAGAGTTTCTTCTAAGTTAGAAGAAACAAATAAAGGTGCATGGTATTTTTATTTATCTGAAATATTTCATGCAAATCTATCTATAAAATCCCAAATTTATGCAATTTTTTCCAATTTTTATCCAACGTAATAACTTTTTTGATATGTTAAGTCATTTGGAAAAATCATCAGATATGTTGCATAAAATGTCTATCGATTTCATTTTAAAAATTTCTTAATAATAGTGTTATTTTTTACAAATATTATGTTATATTTTTATATTGTTTTTTTGTTTTTCTTGGAGGTTTTGCTTTTTCCTACATACTTCCTTTTGTAATTGTACAAGAATAAAAGTGAATCTTGTCTATTTTTTTCCTTTCTGGCAATATCAATGTTGTCCTTTATGAGTTTAACAGTTCTTTCAGAGCAATCATTATTAACTGCAAGATTAAAAACAGCATCTTTAAATTTTAGTTAGAAATTGTTACAAGTCCAATATTCTGGCGGGGTTTTCATCCATTGGCAGTCACTTTTACTCTGCCCTATCATAAGGAATAAAAGCCATGAGTTTTCTGTGACCAATTCAACTAAGTTTGGCGGCTTCGGTCCACTGAAGTCTAAAGAATTGAGGACCTCTATGTTAGCTTTTATTTGGGCTAATGAATATTTATCTAAGCTACGAAGTTCAAAGCTGTATAGTTTTTGAGCAATTTCACCTCTTTCTTCACAGTTTTCATCAGCTAAGGCTAGAACAATGAGGTAAGGGTCCAGAAACAGATGACTGATTCTGCCCTAATAAGATTATACTCCTTAAACCTATTAAACCAATGACTGATTTTGCCACAATCAGATTGTACTCCTTAAACCTATTCATTTGCCAAAGAGCTCTCATATCCTGGATAAACAAAAAATTGTTAAGTAACTAGCTTTCCTTAAAAAATTATATTTTAGAAACTTTTAATCAAAACTTTTTATCCATAATAGAATCCTTATATATATATATATATATATATATATATATATATATATATATATATATATATATATATATATATATATATATATATATATATATATATATATATATATATATATATATATATATATATGATATATATATATATATATATATATATATATATATATATATATATATATATATATATATATATATATATATATATATATATATATATATATATATATATATATATATATATATATATTAACTTTAGACTTTTTCCTATCATAAACCTACAACTCTCTACCTTTTGCCATAAAACGGGCATGATGGATTGCTCCGGATGTACCAAACTTGTACTTTTCCTCAGAAAGCGCCATAAGTGTAAGCTCTGTCAGCTCAATGCTAAACATACTCAGACAGGCTAAAGACCAGAATAATGAGAGAATTTCAACAAAAAAAAGAAATATTGAAAAAATAAATTGCAAGAAAACGTTCAAACCATAATGCAACAATGAAAATAACTAATGGTTCACATGTGAAAATTTTAAATGTCAAAGCTGGGTGTCTTTTGCATGCCAAAAAAAGCCCTTTCTTGTAGCCCCATCCTAAAAATTAAATTTAATCAGAAGTATATTAATATAATGCAATAAACATAGATATGTATATTTTTGTCTTATAAAGAATAATAGAATTAAACAAGAAAAATCTAGGATATATTACTACTTTATAGTACATATTGTATACATAACTATGTATTAAAATATCTAGTCATCGGGCTACCTTTTTCAGAGACCCATGGGTGATAATACTTCTGCAGAATGTTATACTTTCATGCTTTTGATGACCAAGCCATGTTTCATCTGGAATAGTCAATCTTCTCAACACCTTTTTATTTAAAATGTCAAAAAAAAAATCAAAGAGCTCAAAATTGAAAAAATACTAGGGTACAATAATATTTTACAAAAATGTTAACCAATTTGTAAAACTCTACCTGGTTCTCTGCATCAAGATCATTCCATGCTGATTTTAATAATTTAAACAGCATATTATCTGGTCCAGAAGTAACACTACTTGGATAATTTTTCCAGAAATGTGTTATGTGTAGCTCGTTTACATGATGTCGGCATGCAATAGATAAAACTGGTCGCTGAAAAACTTCATTTACCAGTAAAGATACAGCTCCATTTTTGTTTCCAGTGTTGATTCTGGTTGTAAGGTCAAAGCAATTCAAGAAGATTTTAATTTATTTAACAGCAGACATATCTCTGATCGCATTTTTTTGATTTTCGCCAGTTCCGAAAGAAATTGCTGAAATTCCCAACATGTGCGTTTCCATGTTACCGTTTATTAATATTGCTAATCGATCTTTTTCCAATTTTTTCCCATCAGTATATTCATGACATCAAAATGGAGTTGAACTAAAATGTTCTTATTATTATTTATGAAATTTCTCAAATGGTCTTTGATCCTCTTTGATTCATCATAAATGACTTTATCTGCTACTCTTAATGCTGTAGAGGTCAAACATTTAAATTCATCTACATTTCCACCTGATTTAGCAATTGTACTATTAACCATGGCAGTATGCTGCCTATGACTTATTCCTTCCCCAACAGCAGTATCAGCAGTTCTCTTGAGAATATCTTTTGGAAGTAGAACAGTATCTGCTTTTTTGACTTTCTTCTTTAACTCTGGATCTGGATATGGGAAATCATCATTATCTTTTTTTTTATCGGATCCAATTGAGCTGAATTCACTCTCTGACATGGTTTCATTCAAACTTGATCTCATTTCAAACTTGGATAAACTCCTGTTAACAGAAGAAATGTAGCTTGTGTCTAATCCACCTATTCTTGTTTTTCTATCTCCTAATTGGTTTAATAAAAAAGCAATATCTTCAATCTTGTCTCGACAACTTCTTTTCTTATCAGCTTTAATGATTGCAACCAGAGTATCGAGCTCAGGTGCAATCCAAAAGATCCTTTTCATCTGAGTTAAAAATTTCCTTCTTTTTTCCATTTCTGATAAAGTTTGTCTTGATTTTTTTTTTTTAACAGTTTCCAGGTTTGGATCAGCTTCTTTATCTTTTTTACTAAAAAATGTGATTTATAGATTCTGAACATTTTACAACACATCTATTTCTGTTAATTAATTTATTTAACAGCAGACATTTGTTATATTAATTGTTTTCCTCTAATAAATAATAATATACAAATAAAAGAAAAAGATATACAGTCTGGTACCTACCTAATTGTTTGTAATTGCAAAATCTCAAATCCACCCTCCAACCAAGGTGCAATTAACTTTGAAAGAGTGCAGCATAAAGAGTTTTCAATATGGCATCTGATTTCAAACACAATGGATAATTCTACTTTTTTTTTATTTTGAATGCTTCTCCTTTAAATGCAAGAAGTATTGCAAAACCTCTTGCTCTGTAGAAAATTTGTCGTTTGGTAAGGATGACCTGGATTCCCCAACCAAAAAATTTACTTTTTTCTTTTTCCTGACATGAATAAAACTGTAGTAAATAGCTCTAATAAGCATATGAAGTAAGTATATCATGAAAGTTATCAATAATTGTTTCCTGCGTTTTTAAATGAAAATTAAATACTATTTTTGCTTAAAAGTAATTTGCATAACATGTTTAAGCAAGTACGCAAAAGTATTAAAGTAAGCGCGAAGCATAAAAATTTGTAAAAATCCGCATAATTATGCAATTTTTTAGTTAATTTTAGACAAAATATTTTAAGCAAATTAAATTACCATGCATTTTTATTTTTTTCTACTAACTTGGAAGAAACTCTGGAAAAAAAAAATAGAATTATTTTGAGTTTTAGAACTTGCTCATATGTGTTGAAAATAAGCTTAAAAAAGGGTAAAAAAGTCTAAAATTAGACGATTTGGGCACTTAAGCAACCCCTAAAAGTAATTAAAACTCAAAAAAAAAAATACTAAAAAAATAGGGGTCTGCGCAGCAGATAAAACTCCATGGTACTTTAAATTTTTTCATGATATCAAAATGAAGCAGTCTATTACACATACTTTAAAAAGAAATCTGAAAATCTCCTTTCTTTTTTACCTTTTCGTTTGATAAAAGCCTGAATGTTTCTTTTCAAAATTATCAAATAGATCCAAATAGTATTCATTTTTGGAACAATAATCTAAATACTTTGACTCTCAATTTTTGGGCTACCCTCCTGTAAAAAAATTACTTGAAAGTCTTACCACATCTTTGACAATGGCTAATTGCAAAAATCTGACAAAACTGTGTACAGGTGGCCCAAAATAAACTGGTTACTTCTTGATCTTGTTAAAAAGCAGCCTGAGCGACTAAAGATAAACTTTCTAAAATTAAGAGCAACCTCCATGTAGTTCCTGGTGCTTTTAAAACTGGTTTTCAATCAAGGAAGTTAATGAAAGCTTCGTGCAAACTTTTCCATGGTTCTCCTGCCAGAAGAGCTGATTATGTAACTGTGACTGAACTAAAGATAAATTAACTTTCACTAAATTGAATTTTTTTTAGTTACATTGCTAGTTTGTTACAGAAAATCTAAGTGAGATATCAGACAGACACCCCAATGGTTCCATCTCTTTAACTATTTATTTTCAATTGATTAAAGCTTAATGAATTTAATAGTCAAGCAATATGTTTTATGTAGCATCATAAATGGGAGGCAAGTTCTGGAATTTTATTTCACTAGAAAACAGAAGTTTCTGCTGTTAAAATCAATGACAATTGCTTTTGCTGCAGAACATAACGTTTTAGAATTAAATGAGAAAAGGTGTGATCTCAAGATGTTATAAATATATTCATGAAAGATCATTAGCTTATAGCTATTTAAATTCTTGAATAGATTTAAACTGATCTTGTTTTTTTAAAGCAACTAGTTACATCAGTTCAGAGTAAATCCTATCAAAAAAGCTGATTTTCATATACAGATGTAGGTCTGTATATTATCATAATAATAGGTCTGTATATTATCAGCTTTTACTTCTAATTCTTTTCTGCTTGCATATCTCTTCAAATAAATGTGGTCTTGCTTTCACACAATTCTTGAAGTTGTTAGAAAAAAGTTAATCTAATCTTTTACCACCATTAAAAAAGATATCACAATAGAAATTGTTTAGACAAATTTCAAAACCATCGAAGTTGGTATAAAATACAAGGTTTTGTCAAAAGTCTTGATAGTCGTTTTTTTGTAAGGTCATGGTCAAGCATAAGTTAAGAGGGTCTTTAGTATAAATAGTAATATGCCTAGTGAAAACATGAAAGAAAAGTCACTTGTCTTTTATTAAAAAAGACTATTGAAGATCTCATGATGTCTAACAAATTGAAGGCTTGACAAGTAAAAGTCAGTAATGAAAGACTGTTTGTAACGTCTTGTTGAAATAATAATAATATCGAGAGGAAAAAAAAAAAGATTCAAACAAAAGTAATCGAAAGTAACGTGATAATGTTGTCGAATCAAGTAGTATTAGGATTTAAGGAGCAGCAAAAAGTTTTGAGTGAAGTATGAAGTATGGAATGCAAATTATTGTCTTTCTAGTTATTTAAAGTATTTTAAATGTTGGTTATTCTTTCGAGCTTAATAATATTTTGACATTCTTTATGTTTAGCATTAGTTTATATATTTGTTTCAAAGACCAATTTGCTAATTTTAACTATATATAGAATATATATTTATATAACTATAACTATATATATTTATATATAGAAAGCAAGCTATCTGTTTTCTTTGGGGGTTAAAAATAACGTGTCTGGGGGTTAATGTCGAAGTTTTAATGCTAAGTTATTGAGTAAAAATGATAGAAATATCAGGGGAAAATAACCAAAATTTCATTGAAAAAATTAGGGAAAATCAGGGAATTTTATTCCAGAATTATAGTGGCAACCCTGTCTATTAGCCTTTTACTTTAGGAATTTACTGCTTGTGTGTGACCATTCAGCAAATGTATATGCCAAAATTTTAGATAATTTTTTCATCAATTGATACCCATAAATTAAAAAACTCACAAGTATTTTTTTTTAAATATATATAGTTTTAAAAACATTTTTTTATGCTGCTTAAAAAAAATTAAAAGTCCACAATTGTAAAATATAATAGAACATTTTTATCTTAAAACTTTGTTTAAGTTAAATTGGCAAGAAAATAAATGGTTTCATTGCCATTTTCATTTTTCTTGTCTTTGTATAAAAACAATTTTTCATCATTAAAACAATATTTTTCTGTTTATTTATTTTTATTGAAACAACAACAACAACAAAATTATTTTTTTATCATATGCACAGATTTCTCTCAATCCTGTTCTCAATAGCAGTAATAAAGTTAATTAATAGAAAACATTATTATACTTTGTTTCTAACAACTTCCACAAGGTTTAGTACTAGACCTTATATTTCTCGCCAACATTAATATCTGACAGTCTTATCTTACTTTATTTGCTGATAATGCCACTATGTGTTTGAGTCTTGATAAAAAGTTAATAAGTTAAATAATTTTCACCTAGTTTTTTTCTGTATATATTGTTGCCTTGAAATTTGTAGTTTTTTTCTGATTGTTATGCTTTGCATTTTGAAAGTCTTCTTTCAATTCTTTTTTTCATGCTCTTTTGCTGTTCTTGTTATTCTCCTATTTTTATAATTTTTGGTGCCTTGTTGAGAATGAGTTTGTAAATATAAAGAATGTGATGAACACAAACCTTGACGAACAAGGTTGCTCAGCAACGAAATAAGTTGAGCTCTGTACAGCTAGGGACACGTACTTACTCATATTTGAAAAATATAATTCTTCTGCTCCACCAGCAAATATTTTTTTAAAAACAAAATAAAATATTCTATTCTAAAAAATGTCATACTTCTGAGGTGGGGAGGGGGGGGGGCTTAATGGTTTTTATTACATTTCTTTATATATTTATTTAATTATAAAAACAGTTTTTATTTTATCGATTTGCTGTATTTATTAATTTGTTTTTTGATTATGAAACTTGTATAATTCTTTGCAGGTGCATTTACAAAATGATGTTGTTTTTCTGTAATTTTTTTTACTTTTTTGTGTTGTAGCTGTCTGTAGTACTGTCTGTCCCTCTAGTAGTACTGTCTGTCCCTCTAGTAGTACTGTCTGTCCCTCTAAAACTGTTGAGTTTTATTATTTTACCTTTTTTTATTTAGGCATTGTTGCAGTACTGTTCTGTGGAATATCCCAGGCTCATTATACTTTCAACAATCTATCAGACCAGTCAAAGACTGCAACAAAAGAAGTATTTATATTTTCTTTAATGAAGACATTTGTTAAGTTTGTTTTCACTAGAATAATAATTTCCTGTGTGTTTTAGTAAGTTTAGTCATGTTCACTCATTCTAAAAGAAAGTGCCTACAAAAGTTCTAATTTGAATTGTCCTCTGGATTCACCTCCTGTGATATTTGCTAAAATTTTTATTTGCTCTATTCCTACAAGTAATTTAATAATTTTTGCTTTTTTTTAGGTGTTTGGACTTCTAAATTTTCTTGCTGAAAACTTTATTTTTTGTTATATGGGGTTAACATTGTTTACATTTGAGCGCCATCAATGGGATGTAGGTTTTATTGGTTGGACATTTGTATCATTTCATTTTATTCATCAATTTTTTTTATTTTTTTGTGTTGTTATCACTGATTACATGTTGTTATTATTAGTTTTGTTATTTTTTATCCTTAATATAAAAAAATACAAGTTAGCTACAGCTGTGTCCCGATTTTGTAATGTGTATCCTTTATCCTTTTTAATGAATTTAAAAAGAAGCAAGAAGATACCCATGAATTTTCAGCACATGCTTTTTTTTGCTGGTATGTTTTGCTCTCTTTTTTGTTTAAAAAAAGTTTTTTGCATATTTTTTATTATTGTTTTGTTTTGAAGTGTTTTTATAATTTTTTATTAACATAAATTATTTTTTACATGGTTTCCATGGTTATTTTTTAAAACAACTTTTATTTTTTGCTCCTTTTATTTGAATTTCTTCAAGTTTATTTTTTTATTTGTAAATAATTTTAAGCGAACTAAATTGAGAAAAATTCATTGTTTAGTATCAATGGATAACAATTTACAATCGTTAGGTTATAGCATATTAATTATCATTAATTTTCGCGCACTTTGCAAATGCATAAAAATTGTTTTGAAAAAATAAAAATTTATAAAATGCAATAAGCATCTTCATTATGTCTAATAACTTATTAACTAGAATAAAGTTTATTTGAAAATTTATAACTTATATAATATAACTTTCTTATATAACATATATCTTTTTTATATATATATAATTTTTTTGCCAACTCAAACACTTTTAGGTTGGCATTGCCGAATGCCGACCCTAATTCCGAGGTTTGTATATATATATATATATATATATATATATATATATATATATATATATATATATATATATATATATATATATATATATATATATATATATATATAAAAGAATAATCATGGTAAAGTCATGGAATTTCATTTTCGAATTTACATGGCCACCTTGAATAAGTTTAACTTGATTTTTAACTTTGGTTAAGTGTTAAATTTTGTTTAAGTAATAACTTGCTAAACCTAAGTATGCTTTATCCCAAAAAGTAAATAAAAATGTTTCAAAGCAAAAGATCTAAAAGGACTAGTTAATTGTTTTAAAACTTTATAAAAAGATTTTGTTCAAAATGAAGTATATTGCTCCATAAGTTTCTGTAAAAGTTAAATTGAGTTTGAAAAAAGATCAAAAGAGCAAAAAGAAACATTTGGAATCACAAAGAAAAGAAAAATTTGGAAAGTCGAAAAAAAACTTAATTGTTGGCTCATTCAGGCTTGTCGAGCCTAGCTGGAGCCATGGAGATGCTATTTTTTGGTGGAACTTAGCCGTTGCCAAAAATCAAGCGACTCGTGTTTTTTTTTTTACAATAGGCAAATATTATTTATTCATTGTTTAACTAATTTGTGGAATGAATTATTTAAAAAATTTCTATTTTTATTAACTTTATTAACAGTTACAGTCTTGCCAAAATGTAACAAAAAATTTATATATTAATGATTTTGTATTCAACAAAATATTATCCTTTGATCACCGAAAAATGTGTCTTTTCCAAAAGTTAGTTCACTAGATTGTCTCAAAACACTGGTGTTAAGTGATTATAAATAAAGTAGAAAAAGTGACTTAATTGCAAACATATTAATTTAATTATTAAAGCTTACTACAACAATAACATTTACAGTTATGGTAGTTAAAAATGGCATTATAATGATAATGATTTTTTAATAGCATTTCCTTATATGCTTTATTTTATAAAAAAAAAAAAAAAAAAAAAACTAAAAAGTGGAAACATTTTTACATTATTACATATATTGCTTTATATTATATTTTTATATTGATCTTGCACTGTTAAATATTTGATGTGTGATTTAATGACCAAAAGTTATTTGTATCTTGAATTACCAGAATTGATTTTATTAAATTGTTTTTGTTTGCTTGTGAAAAAGCGTTCCTTTATAAATTAATTTTGTTTACTATGCCATGGTTCATATTGTCGCATTTGATTAGTCAACAATAATCAAGTAATAGTAAGTAATAACAGAAATTTATTTATATATCAAATCACATGATGTTTTTTAATGTTTTTTATTGTTAAAACGTTTCAAAATTTTGCATATCTTAATAAATCGATTTGTACATATTACATAATTACTAAAATAAACTAATGGTTCCATTTCTTACCGAGTCAATAGACAATGTCCTTCATAATTTATGCGGCCACTTTTTGAAGAAAGACGTTTAGAAAAAGCAAACTCTATATAACCTGGTCAAAATTATCTTTACTGATAAAGTAAATTAAGCGTTATTGAAGTCAGTTGATCTTGGTTTTGCTATAAAACATGATATTAAAGTTTTGAGAAAAAAATGGAAGCAAAAGAATGGAAATTGAGCTATAATCATTTACGCATTCTTCAGTCAGGTATTTTACAGTTTTTGTCTAGTTTATGTATGCATTTTACAGAAAAAAGTATATTGAAAAATAATCTTGTTTGAAGTACCTCATGTTTGCCTTCTAAAGTTATGTTGAAACTAGCTGAGTTGTCAACAACTTTATTAGAAAAAATGGTTGAAATTCTTGTTGGTTTAAAAAAACGGACATCTGAAACTGCGATGAAAACCAAACCTATTGTGTATTCAAAATGATTATGAGTATTCAAAGGCTTTATCAAATGTTGTTAAGGCTAATACATAACTATTTAGAGAATTTATGGAATCTAGAGATTGATTGGACTCACATTGGTTCGGATCCCAATTATAAATCTCTTTGATCTGCTTTCTAAATAGTTTTATTTTTATCTTATGGTCAGGCTGCTGTTGAGCAAGGATTCACTGAAAATAAGATGCTTCTTGTTGAAAATCTTGATATGGAAAGCCTTATTTCTCAGTGATTAATTTGCGACTATATAAAGCAAAAAAACTTTAAACCTCGCAGTTTTCCAATTTTAAAGAGTTTGTTAGCTTATGTCAAATCTTCTCATCAAAAATATCAATCGCTTGTTCATTAATCTAAACTGATATTGATCTAGGAGAAGAATAAAAAAGAGAATAAGGTTGCATTGGAAATTCAAGAAATAAATACTAAAGTTGCCTCTTTAGAGAAAACTTTTATGGAGCATAATAAAGGTGCTGATAACTTTACATTTGAGGCAGAATAAAAGAATGATTTCAAAATATTATTCAAATGTAATGCCTTGAAATGAGCTGCAACTTATAAAGTGAGTATTATTAGTGAACTGAAATGCAAGAAAGTAAAGTTGGTGGAACAGAATTCATAGAATTCATTAATCACAAGTTTATGAGTTGTTGTTTTTTTAAGTCATTTTATAAAGTTCGTCTTTTCTTGATGGTAGCATAATTTTAAAATACCCGCTCTTGGTCTGTAAAACTGGTTAATGTCTAAAAGGGTATTGGATTGTAAAGAATTGCTTTAGCAAACCATGTCATTTAATATGAAAAATAGCATTATTAAAACATGTCTAAACAACACTTGATGGTAGCATAATTTTAAAATACCCGCTCTTGGTCTGTAAAACTGGTTAATGTCTAAAAGGGTATTGGATTGTAAAGAATTACTTTAGCAAACCATGTCATTTAATATGAAAAATAGCATTATTAAAACATGTCTAAACAACACAAGTGTGGAAACATGGACGTTAAACTTGTAATAATAAAAAAAAGTCCTCTAAAATCCTCTATTTTTTTTCAAAATTTTGTAGTTATGCAAAAAAAAATCCTCTAAAATAGATGCAAAATCTCCTCTAAAAACCTCTAATATCCTCTTTTTTTTATTAAATTTTATGTGGCCACTCTGTTTATATATCTTTAAAACAAATTTATTTAGATATATCAATTATCTAAAGTTAAATATGTAACAAAATAAAATAAATGTATTTTTGTGATAAGTTTAAAAAAATAACAAAAAAAAAACTCAACTAAAACGCAACATTTTTCAACATTTGTTAATCTTAGTAAACAATGTTGAAGACTGAATGAATTTCTGTTATGAAGGTGTAGGAATAAAGTTGTTCAAAAACTTGCAAAGCATCCTTATTTGACATAAGTATAAACATATAAATATTTGGTGTTTGCTCCATGTAAGGAAGTTCTAAAACACCAAAATGCTGAATTTGGTTTTAGGTAGGCAAATTTGATCCAAAAAAATGTTCCAAAAATTGCAATTTTTGTTCATTAAGTCTAGGAGTCAGAGCCGAGCCAGAGTCAGACTTTTCTTAGGAGCTGGAGCAATAAAAAAACTTTCCACTCCACAAGCCTGGGCTCATTATCTCATACATACATGGATTGAAAACAAATTTGACTGTGTCAGGTAAATTTTAAAACTCAAATTAATTTTTTTGATTTTAGGTTTAAGAGGAGCAATGGCTTTTGCTTTAGCTATTAGAAACACTGAAAGTACTGCAAGACAGCTTATACTTACAAGTACTTTGATTATTGCTATTGCCACAGTTTTGTTTAATGGAAGTTTGACCACTTATGCCTTAATGAAACTTGGCATAAAGTATGTATCTATAGTTGTTATTTTACTTCTAACAGTTTTGGCTACTATTATTCATATTTTAATTTATAAATATTATTTATAAATATTATTTATAAATATTATTTATAAATATTATTTTAGAGTTAATGTTGACCCAGATGATGAAATTTCTAAAGAAACCAGATTGGTATGGTGATATAATATTATGTGATATTATATTGTTTGATTACTAAAATGAAGTCTTATATCATTTAGAATAGCAGAGGCGAGGAAGTTGAGGATATATCTTATGAGCGTTCTTGGCTGGTCCGCAAATGGCATTACTTTGATGTCAAGTATCTTTTCATATGAATAGTTTGTTGTATATGAGTTATGTGAATAATGGGTTGGTTAACCTGATTTTTTTTATTTTATTGTGACTTGAGAATCACTTAAGTGGTCATATGAATGACCACTTAAGTAGATACGAAGATGCTTAGATGACCAGGTAGACAATACGATAGACACTTAAATGACCAGGTAGACACTAAGATAGACACTTAAATGACCAGGTAGACACTAAGATAGACACTTAGATGACTAGGTAGACACTAAGATAGACACTCAGATGACCAGGTAGACACTAAGATAAACACTTAGATGACCAGGTAGACACTAAGATAGACACTTATATGTATAAAAAATAACAATAATCATAATGTTAGTTTAAAATTTTCAGCTTTCTTATCTACATAATATTTTTCCAGTGTTTCATTTTTTGAATGACCTAGAGGTATTAGATCCAGATCACCTGTCCAACTTTGTCATAAATTCTTTTTTAATTTTGATTTTTTTATTTTAAAAAATATCAGATTTTCTAGTAGTCCACTTCTTCATTGTTGATTTGTAGCAAATTTTAAATAGACATTCCATGTCTCTATTCCCATAAAGGGTTAAAAAGCTGAAGCAGAGGCCAGTTGTATCAGTAAAAACCAGCTGAGTTGTAAATACTTTTGTCACTTAATTTATTAAACCATTTTATTGATATAATGTAAGTCTTTAAACAATATTCAAGAAATCAATAAGTTGTTTCTACAGCTGTGTTAAGAGTATGTTGGTCTAATGCTTAAAACTTTTTTTAAATATTGTTAATAATTCGTAATATGCATTCTGGAAAACATTGTTATTTTATAACTTAACATTTTTTGGAGCAAAAACATTGTTCATTAACATTAGAAGCATTGTTTATTCTTAAACATTGGGCGGAGCAAAGTTAAGAGGTTACAAAATTAGAGGTAAATTAGAGGTTACAAAGTCATTGTTGATAATCAGACTGATATTGTTATCTAATGTGAGTGTCAAATCTTTATCATAAGAGTTTAAAGGATATTCTGAACTATATCTTATAGATATATAGCCAAAAATTTTAGCATCTTTTGTTTTGTCATCAGTTGTTGCAACTACTAGCATATAATATCTCTGAAGGTAATTGTTTAAAACCACTTTATGGTGCTTAGACTTATTTCATGAGTTCTCAAATAAAAACAGCAGACAGTTGGTTCACATAAGTTGTGTATTTTATAATTCAAAAACAAGTTTATTTATCAAAGACAGTTTAATAAAGTGCTTTTGAGCCATGCTGAACTTTTTTTTAAATTATTGATTTATAATGTAACTGTTTTACTGTTAATCTAACATTTAAAAAATGATTAAATTTTCAAAGAACGAAATATTCTAATGCAACAAAACATTTTTTAATTTAATTTTTAACACATATTGTAATAATATTTACATGGTAATAGAAACTTGCAACAAACTAATAAGGTTTAGAAAAATAAAGAAATTAGAAATGTTATTTTTAGTGATTTTCACTTCAGGATATTATCCTCAAGTTCACTTAAAAAATGCCACTTGGTTCTCTTGCCTTGTCACACTCTATTATACACTTTAAAGTTTGATTTTTGTTTAATTTCATTGGAAATTTTTGCCTGGTATTTGTTTTGTTCTTGCATTCTTTTTGTTTTGCATTTTTAAGATTTAAAGTCTGATAATGACTAGTTGGTACATATTAGTTGTGACAAATAAGTTTAGTTTGTTTAGTTGATTACAGTTTGATACTTCTTGAATTTTAAATAGCAAATTTATATAGTTCTTACTGTATTTTGAAACATTTAAAAATGGTTTAAACTGTAGCAACAAAAAATGGAGAAGTGTAGTAAAAAATTATAGTATTATGAACATATATGAAAAAGTGACAACAGCCAATATTATATAAAAGTGAAAAAATGATTATTTTTTTTTTTATTTTTTTTTATTTTTTTTTAAAGATATGTTAAAATAGACAGCAACAAAATGCTGTACAACTTTTTTCTGGTTCTTTCATGAGAATTATTATAATTCCATAAGAAATTTTTTTTTTTAACACAATCCAAAACTGGTTCATCATTTTTTTAGGATTTTTATATGGAGAAAAAATGTGTTGCTAAATATTTTATTCTACCAATGATTTTTTCTTTTTTATTCAATCATTATATCTTGGTCAATGGTTCTTTTCTTTGTTCAATGGTTGCTTCTTTCACTTTTTTTTTTATCTCTGTCAACCATCATTATATTTTGATAATGTTGTAGCCATTAATATATGTTAATAATGTTGAAAATCATAAAGAAATGTATAATATTGTGTAATTTAGTTTAACATTATGTAAAGTTGCTGTATTACATGAGTGCAATAAACATTTTCTTACCTTTATAAAGATATATGAAGCCATTATTTACTAACAATGCTGGATCATTAGCTCTCCCTGGTATATGTTCTTCTATATGCCCTTGTTTTTCGAATCCTCCTCATACACAGTTTGTTAATGAAGTTTATGAGAGAAGTGATAACCAGGTATTTTTATTTTTTCTTTACACTAATGAAACCAATCAAAACCAATCAAAACAATCAAATGTTAAAAAGCATTTGAATTAAGTATAATTTTTAGTATATTGGCATTTATTAAAATCATGAACCTTGGTAGTTTTTGATAACAATTTTATTATTTTTTGTTATTTTGTACATTTTTGTAATAATCATTAATATTGTTTTTAATAGTATAATAGTTTGCTTTATAATAATTTGCTTTATAATAATTGCTTTTAATCTTTCCTATCAGATCAATATATTCTTTTTGTTTTCAATAAGAAAAGTCTTTTGTTTTTTACATATTTTCAACCTGGACATGTTTTGCATGCTACATAATAAATTTAAAGTTTTTGGATAGCAATTATATTTCTCACATAGAATTAGAATTGAAACCTCTGACTTGTTCATATGTTGTAAGCTACATAATTTTATAGACCTAGCTACCAGATTTATTTTTGTATATTATCAAATTGCTTATTTTGGTTCTTTGGTTCTCTCCATATGCTGGTAACAGCAAAAGGCATTGTCTTTCTTCTACCTCATATCCATTCTGCTAAAGTAGTTCAGCAGGTTCAACATATCACATGAGGGGGATGTGATTTGTTCTGATCACCCATGGGTATTCCAAATATTTGGCGTTCATATCTATGATATGGTACCTTACACTCTTTTATGTAATACTTGCTTTTTTTTCAATATAATATTCACTTACATAGCAAAACATATCAGGAAAATTTCGAGATTATCTAATAGCCATTATGAGAAGAACAGAACTTACCCAGTCAACACAAATACGTATAAAATGTGTTTTAGATACGTATTTAGAGTAGCTTAAGATGTTTTAAAAACAAATTACTTTGGTCTTGAGCGCAAACTTTAAATGTGTATTTGATAACAAGTATGCAAAATATTTTGTATACATTTTATGAACAATGCAAAAATAAAAAAACCTTAAATTTAAAGTACTTATTTAATTACATATTTTTTGGTCTGAAACATACATATTATTATCTGTCTTGTAACCTACAGCTTTTCTTTATACATCCGATCCTAGGCTGCAAGAGGAGCTCGCTAACAACCTCCCATGAAATGTTTTGTGGAGCACTAAAGTTATTTAGGCATGCAGTTGCCAGTTAGTGCAAAAAATGTTTTAACTTTAAAATGGTTGATAATACAAAAAATTTTGTAAAAGTTTGTAACATTGTGTTATTTTCACACATACTGTTAAGATGTCACTTGAACATATTTATATATATATATATATATATATATATATATATATATATATATATATATATATATATATATATATATATATATATATATATATATATATATGTATATATATATATATATATATATATGTATATATATATATATGTATATATATATATATATGTATATATATATATATGTATATATATATATATGTATATATATATATATATAATATCAGGCCTTGTTTTAAATAAAAAATGCTTAACGTAATAGCCTAATGTAAATTTGACGTCATAAAATTCTCTTTACTTTTTTAAATTACTGCAATAATATTAATTACCGCAAAATGAGTTAAATGTTATTTAACTTATTTTTTATTATTACTATTAGGGGTGTCCCGGGTTAACTATCCAGCCGGATAGGTGTATTATTCGGAATTGGATATCTGGCCAGATAACAACATTATCTGGTTTTTTATATACCGGATATTTAATGGTGATGTCATTTGAAAATTGAAAGAAATATAGAAATCTTATATTTTTAAATAATCTAATGTTAATGGTTTCTATTCAATATTGTTATTATTATTAAAAATTTTTTGCGTAATTATGCAGTGGAGTTGTGGAAAATGACCATATTTATTACATTCCCTGCTTATCTGCTATCCTCGTGGAATGCAAATTGCTGTGAAATCACAGCTATCATAATTTTTGGAAAAACTTCCAAACAAAACTCGCCATTTTGAAGGTTTATCACAGTAATATTTTGTCATAATAAAATATAAACTGTAGGATTTAAATTACATCATCTGACCGAATATCTGGCCGGATAATTTCGATATCCAGTATGATAGTTACAAAAATGTTATCCAGGACACCCCTAGTTACTATAAGAGATCGTCCATAAATTACGTAACGCAAAATATAATTTAAAAATATAAGGAGAAGTTAAGCTCTTTTACGCAGCGATTTTCATTAAACTTAATTTTTATTTTTTATTTAAATTAAGACTCTGCGAGGAAAATTTTTTGATTTTTTTTGTTTTGTTTATTGTGAAAGTTTGTGTTATGTAGTTTATGGACAATCCCTAAGGGAATGTTAATTTTCTTTTATCTTTTTAATATTAAATAATTAAATTTAATATTATATTTTTAAAAATGTTTGATACTAATAAATTTCTTTCTTTTCTCAACATTTACATTAACAAAAAATATGTTAAATTTTTGAATTTTTAAATGATTGTTTCTTAAATTTCTAATTGCGACTTTGCAACTTTTGATTTAAAAAAAATTATCGAGTAACAAATAAAAAAATTATGTTAATTTTTTTACTTTTTTAAAATTTATTATTCTATTAACGATTTTGTTGTGAAAGCAAAGATTATTTTTCCAAACATCATTTATTAAAATTATATGGCTGTATATATCGTTTATTAAAAAATAATCATTGCAATTTAACTTGCATTATTAAAAAAAGTTTAACTTACATTATGCGCAAATTTTTGATGCAACAGTTTATTTAAAAATTAATTTTTAGTAAAAAAAAAAATGTTTCAGAGGGAAAACTGAAAAAACAATTGCGATAAAAATAAGCTAATATTTTTTTAAGAACCGATAAAGTTTAAATATTGATCAATATTTAGTAATATTTTTAAATAAATTGACAGTTAAAATTAAACCCAAGCATTAACTTTAATTTTAATAAACTTAAATATATTTTTTAAATCAAAATTAAATAATATTTTTTTCTTTATCAGAATAAAATTCTATATTTTTATTAAGTTAGTTTTAAATTAAATCATTTTTTATCAGAATTAAATTATATTATTATGATCTTCAAGCTTAAAGTATTAGCGTTTTCCAAGCAAAAAAATCAATCAAAACAATAAATAAAAAAAATAAAAATAAAAAATAAAAACAAATTTTTAACTTTATTTGAGTTTTTTTCATTAGTAAATAGCGCTTATAACATAATTGTCATTCAAACTTTTGTAACAAATGTTTTTACATAAACATCATTGAAAAGTTAATGTGCTTTTTTTTTAAATGAATTACTTCTTTTATCTTACCACTTATAGAATAATTTAAAAGTTGAAAAATAATTAAAAAATTAACCAAAATCACTTACTCGCTTAACCAAAATCACTTACTGCTTATGTAAAATGGCTTAAGGCATACATGAATTGCTCTATGTGTAACCTTTTAAAACAAGGCCTATATATATATATATATATATATATATATATATATATATATATATATATATATATATATATATATATATATATATATATATATATATATATATATATATATATACACGTACATATATGTACATACATACATACATATATATTTATATATATATATGTATATATATATATATATATAAATATATATATATATATACATACATACATATATATATACATACATACATACATAGATATATATATATATATATATATATATATATATATACATACATACATGTATATATACATACATACATACATATATATATATATATATATATATATACATACATACATACATATATATATATATATATATATATATATATATATATATATATATATATATATACGTACATACATACATACATATATATTTATATATATATATATATATAAATATATATATATGTATATATATATATATAAATATATATATATATGTATATATATATATATATATATATATATATATATATATATATATATATATATATATAAATATAAATATAAATATAAATATAAGAAGGCTGAAAAGCTAATCCTATTCTGTAGGGCCCATAGATCTGAAAATTATTAATTTTAGGTTTCTAGGATGATTAAGTGGTAAATGTAAATTTTGATTTTTGGCATTTTTCATTTTTTAGTATATTTAGCTGTATTGAACCTATCAACTACTCAGAAAAGTTATATTCATATAGCTCTACTTTATCTACTTTACCGCAAGGGAATTCATGGAAATGGAACTCATTCCAAATTTGTTAAACATGGAACCCTTACTTACAAACTCCCACCACACCCATTCACCCAGCCAACAGTAAAAAAAATACAAATTTTTTTTTTACTTTAAAATTTACCTTTACATTAATAATTATTTTCTATTTCTATCTGTTTACCACAGATAAAAATAGAAAATGTTGTATTTCAATTAGTCATTTAAAAATTATGATAATTAAAAATATATAATTTAACTTTTTTTTGGAAAATGGAAGAACAAACAGAAATATATAATAAATAGTAAAATATGGAATCATAAACTAAAAAATAAAAGTTTTCTTGGTCTGTTAAAATATAAAAAGAGACAACCTAACAGACAACTTCCTAAAAATTGTAATATATTACTGTACCATTAGTTTATCATTAGTATGAGCAGCAGCAAATATGCACTGAAAGAGTTACCTAACAGACAACTTCCTACAAATTATAATATATTACTGTACCATTAGTTTATCATTAGTATGAGCAGCAGAAAATAAAAGATTTCTTTGGACAACATTGGATGCCAACTAAAACATAAGAGCAAAGACCTAATTTGCTCTGATGTCCAGTCAATATTAGGCAAAGACTAGATAATAAAATACAGTGACTGTACTTAATAAAACAATAGTTCATACACATTTTTTTGAAATTTTTGTTTTATTTTCCTTCTATATTTTTCTTATTGTTTTTTTATTAAAAATAAGCAATTTCTAATAAACACCTTCTGACAATAAGAAAAAATGACAATAATAAAGAACAGGTTAATATATAGTTAATGAGATAATAATATAGTTAATAATAGTTAATGAGAATAGATATTTGGTTTTCAAAGATTTAGATGTTTGTAAGAAAGACATCGAAAGTTGGTTTAGTAATGAAAACCTGTCTACTAACGTTTATTTCAAAAAGTTTCATAAAAATACCTAATAACTTTCAGAGGTCAACAATGGAGCAGAGCGGAACAGTTGATCCACTCTGTTGAAGTTAATCCAAGACTTTTTTATGCCACAAGAGATCAGGATCACATTCAAAATGTGCTTTTTGTTTCATGGGAGAACTGAAAAGTTTTATTAAAGTCAATAACCAAAGAAAAGTTGAATAAATCTTAAGGTTTAAAAATGTTTAACAAAAAAATATACTCCCTCTGTTTCGAAATACTGTTCCAATTTGCATTCAAGGTTAAGAATTACTGAAAATAAATAATATTTTTAATTAAACACATTTTTTTTTTTTTAAATATAGATGTTTTTCTATAATTTTAAAAACAATTTATTTCGATAATATTATATAATACCATCACACCAATAATTTCTAAAAAGGATGTTTTTTTAAGGAAATATTTTGTTCCAAAATACTGTTCCGATTTGTTAAAAATGAATTATAAACTTTAAAATTTAATAACATTTTATCATTTTTAGTGGAAAAAAGAAAATAGTAACAGCTTTTTAAAAGTTTTAAACCAGTAATAAATTATTTAATAGTGGTTAAAATCATTTAGTTTAAATACTTTATGCTCATTAGATGACTTTATTGTTTTTAATTCTGTAACAAATGAATTCAGGTGCCTAATTAGTGGTGTTTTTTATTGAATTTTTCTACTGCAGTAACAATATATTTTAAATTTAGAAACAACTAACATAATTTATGATACTTTAAAAATTTGCAACTAAGTTTTTGCAAAAATGAATAAAAGAGATACATGTGAACTTAGAAAGGAGCAACATAGAGTGATTTACGATGAGTTGTTATCCCAAAGCATTAATGAAAAACTAAAAAAAGACCTAATAGAAATACCGCTGAAAAATTTAGTCTTTGCACTAAAACAATCAGTAACCTTTGGCATCAAGAACATAGAAACGTGTGCTCTAAAAAGAAGGGAAAATGTGAACGAAAAAAGAAAAATTGAACTGAAAGGAAGAATCAGTAAAATTCATAAAAACCTCATAATGAAATGAATTGACTAATCCACCGAGGAAACCTACCAATTTCTCTTTTTGTCGAACAATGCATTCTATGAAAACCCCTTAAATTTTTACAGCTATAAATAATCTGGATTTTTGATTTAGTTTATTATATTTTCATATATAAGCACGTGTAAATAAATAAATATACAAAAATAAAATAGATTTATTGGGGTATATAGCTACGCAATTGTGTGTATATGCACATTTACATAGGCCAGGGCATGACATTTCAGGGGGTGGGTGCGGAAAAACACAAATAACCTTAAATTGGTAAATAATATACTACAAAAAATCTACTTAGCTAAAAAAAAAAAACATTTAAAAAAAAAGTCTTGGGAGGGGGGACACTGTTGCGTTCTTGTTTTCGTATATATATATATATATATATATATATATATATATATATATATATATATATATATATATATATATATATATATATATATATATACATATATTAAAAATCAACTATCTGAGCATTTTTCAAACTTATTTTCGTAATAATTTCGTAACAGACACAGCGGCCCATAATACAAGTTTTCTAATAATTTTTATTTTTCAAAAAAAATAATTTTATTGAAAGTATTTGATTTTTATCTCATCAAAATTAGTAATAAAATCAAATCAGAATAGTATTTTGGAACAAAAAAAACGTTAAATCGGAACAGTATTTCGGAACGGAGGGAGTATATTGAAAATATTATAGAATTTATTATTTTCAAATCAAAAGACTTAAAATACCAAATTTTAAAAATTTCATTACAAAACATTAAAATAAAATTAAAAACAATTATTACAAGAAGATGCTTCCATATTACAATTGAATAAACTGCGCTAGTTTTGAACTAAATTAACATGTTGTATATGTATTGCCGGAATCAAATGAAGAATGTGATTTTTTTTTTTTTTAATATAATATTTTTGCAATGTAAAAGAATTGATGAACTATCTTTTTTGCCTTCTTTAACTAAATCTATGACATTTTTAACTATTAATACATGCCCCATACATTTTATTGGTTGAATGTTTAAACAAACTTTTAAAGAATTAAGTCAATTGCGTACGTTACTGACTTTTTTTAGAAATTTTTAGCAAAGCCTCTTTCAAATTAACTGCGTCATGGTGGCCATTTAGGTATGCAGAGCCCAAACAGTAACTGATGAAGTTTGTTTTTTCAGAAATGAAATATGCATTTGCAGATATGTAGCTATAATTTTAACAGGATGTCTATCTGTCAGTAGTAACAGATAAAAATTTGATTGATAATAACTTTGACTTCAAAAATTAAACTTTTCCTCGATATAAATCAGTTAAAAGAGATCTTAACTTTTTTTGGCAGGGCAATTTGTATTTAGGATTTAAAGACAAATTCTTTGAACACATTACTTTCTACCAACATAAACTGACAATAATGAAAATTAAAAGACTTCTATCAATCAATCAATTCAACCAATCCCTATTTTCTTTTGAGATGCCACTTGTAGTTCTTTTTTTTTTTTGGCGTTATTATTTGGTGATCGTGTTCAAGATGGTAACCTAGTATACTCTTTGATCTTTTATTCAAGTACTTTTTAGATTTGTTTGTATTGCATTCATTACATATCCATTTTAGACTTTCTTTTTCAATTGAGTAATATTTGTATGTAGTTTTTGTTGCTTCTTCAATCTCCTGTGTATCAATTTCATTTTCCATTTGACCGGATATAAAATTAGAACTAGTTTCGCTATCAACATCATTTAAAAAGGTTTGTTCATCTATATTCTTTCTTTTTTCCAACCTTTTAAATCGGATATTAGAGTGCCATGTTCAATTGAAGCGTATTTTTGTTAGACATTATTTAAAGTTACATATATTTCAAATAAATTTTCAGATATTGTTTACATTAACTATTTATCTAGTATATTGAAGGAAACTATTATTTTCTAATTAGAAATTAAATGAATTTAATTTAAATTATGACAATATGATAAATTAAATTAATATAGAAAAATGTTTTGTTTTTTTGTCTAATATTGCCCTAAATTTTATTTTACTAAATTAAATAATAATTCGTTTGTTATTAGTTAGCAGAATAACTCGGTTAAAATTAATTAAATTTAATTAATCTGTGCTTGTGTGTAGAACTAAATTAAATTACGCATTTCTTCTATCATTATTAATGATTGGAGGTGTTATTTAAAGGAAATCCAAACCAAATTATGCATAAAACATTCCTTTAAATAATATGGCATGGCCGATTTCTAAAAAATTGATTTCAATTAAAATGTTTTGTAATTTGTAAATCACTTTTGTCATAAATTGAAAAAGTGCTAAAAGACTCTAAACCACTTTTCATTGAAATTTAAAATAATAAATTATTGACAGTGACGTTTAAGTTTAGAAAACATTTATACTTTTTAATTTTTTAATATTTAAACTTCCAAATTAATTTCAAATTAAGATGAATAATATTTTTGTTCTATAATAATTTTTATTTAGTTTTTACTCAGTACGAATAATATATGCAAATTTTACATGAATGATTTTATATTATGTTATAATAATTATATATCTAATAATTCAATTTATTCAAAGTAGAACGAAATTATTTTTTGTTCCATAATAACTTTCGATTCTATTTTTATTCTGATCAAAAAATAAAAATTATTGTTTTTACTCAGTTTTTGCTCTTAAAATAAATTTAGTTCTCGTTTTTAATCTTGTAAACAAAAGAATTTAATTTTCGTTCTCGGTTTTTTTTTTTCGTTCATGAAAATATTACTGCTTAATGACAAAGGAAGACAAGAATCGGAGTATTAATCAGAGGTGCCATGTAGAAAATAAATATGCTGGAACAGTCAAATAATATGTATATATATATATATATATATATATATATATATATATATATATATATATATATATATATATATATATATATATATATATATATATATATATATATATATATATATATATATATATATATATATAATTATAAAGTTACCACACAATATTTTGCAACTTAGTTAGACTAAAAAGTTTGTCGATTTATTTTACTTACGGTTTTTTTAGTTACATTTTCTAGTTTTGGTCACAACACTTGTTACAATACAGCTTAAAAATATACTTAAAAATGAAAGTATACATAAAAATTCACATGTATCACATTTAATCTTCCTAGATATACAAAATTATTTACTGACAACTATTCAATTTGTATAAAGAATATCATATAGAATATAGTTGTTTATTAGTTAAAATTAATTATTAGTTTAAATTAAATATTATATTCACAACCATCCGTGATTAATTTAATGATATCAACTTATAAAAAACATGCTTTAGTTTAATAATTTTTTATTTTTGTGTAAAATTTAGGTAATACAAAAGTAATTTGATTTGAATATTTTGATAAAAGTCATGTTAACAAACTTTGTGCTTAAATTGGTTAAAGTAGGGTTTAGGTTTTATTTACATAAGCAAACAGTTTTGTTAATCACTCAATAATCTTGCAATTATCAAGTCTGATGTTTTTGTGAAGGTTATATAATGTAAGCAACATAAAAGTTCAACTATTTTGTATATTTTATTTTAAGAGATTTATTTATGCTATAATTTTGCTAGAGTGAATTTTTTTGTCTCATACTAATAGTTTAATAATTTATATAAGTTGTTCTGCCCATTTATCATGATTTTACATGATAAATGGGCAGAAAATGAGAGTTGACTGCAGAAAAATTATCTGCAATATTCACAATGTGACAAGAAAAATATTTTATGGGTCAAATAGCAAAATAATTTAAGATTTCGAGCTCAACGGTTTGAAATATTATGAAAAAGAAGAAAGAAACTGGAAGTGGGGTCAATCGAAAAAGATCAGGACGTTGTCAAATTACATCTGCACCGAAGACAAAGTTACAATTACTAGTAATCAAAATAGATTATTTACAGCTCTAGAATTAACCTAAACTTTGAATTGTTCTCAAGGAGCTCCTGTATCTGTTACAAGGGTGAAAAGGCGATTGATTGAAGGCTTGGTAGCAGAATAGCTACGAAGAAACTTTTCTTTCGGCCCCAAAATAAAATAAAAGACTGGAGTGGCAAAACTACACGAAAAGCGGACCATCAATGACAAAACATCAATGGAAACATGTTCTTTGGTCCGATGAGCCAAAGTTTCAAATTTTTGGTTCCAAAAGAAGATCGTTTGTCCAAAGAAATGTCAATTAACAGATTATAAACAATCTGTGTTGCCAACAGTGAAACATGGTGGGGGTAGTGTTATGGTTTGGGGCTGTTTTGGAAGAAATACTTTAGGTGAATTTATAAAAATAGGAAGAGGGAAAAATGACGACGTGTTTTCGGACATTTTAAAAAGACATGTCGTAGCTTCAGGAAGGCGAGTTATCGGTTATTATATAACCATTCATTTTCAAAAAGATAACGATCCAAAGCGTTCTTCAAAACATTGTAGGAATTAATTAAGTGAGTTAGAAAATGATCAAGTACTGAGTAGAATGATTTGGTCTCCCCAGTGTCCATATCTCTCTCCTACCAAACTTTTATGGGAAAAACTAGAAAAAAAATGTAAAACTATGCCTAATGGTGCAAAGGATACGTGGAAAAAACATAATAATGAGTGGAATAAAATTGACTTCGACAAATTGGAGTTGTTAAGTAAAATGTTAAGAATATGAAAAGCGGATTTTTCTGGTCATTTTTGTTTTCAGTTTCTCTCCCAATAGTGAGTAAAAAAATGGCAGCATTGCCTTATTTTATCATCAACATCCTGTGGGTGTGGCTGAGTATTGAAATTATTGATTTGAATTTGAATCTGTAAACTTTTATTATAGAATTATGTGTTTTAGTTAACATTTGGTATATTTTACCTTGTGAAATGTAAGTTGCAGATAAGTTAATATGTACGGTTCAAACGACCTTTAAGTGAATATTTGTTAGATGATTGCTGTTGATAGTGATACAGTTTAATATTTTTCTAATTTTAAATACGTGATTTTGATTATTTAAGAATTTTTTGTTGTCAAATATATTATATATTATATTATATTTTCAAAATTTGGGTAAAGTTGCTGACCCTAGTCCCAAAAAGCGAGGCAAAGTTGAAGCATTATTAATTTTTGAAACATTTTCACAACGGGAAATTGCCAAGAAATGTGGACTAACCAAAACAGCAGTTTTGACCATCAAGAAACGATTGGACTTTGGCTTTACGTTCTCTCCAAGACGTTCCAAGTCGAAAAAACAGTAGAATGACCAGCAAGCAGCTCCAGGGTGTGCTTCATGAGCACCAGATCAATGTCTCAACAAGTTGTGTTCGGAGATGTCTGATACAAGATGGATTTGTAGCACGTCGACCACGCAAAACTCTCTTGACCAATGCTCAACAAATGCGACAGTTGCAGTGGGCCATGGGTCACAAAGATTGGACCACAGAACATGGAGAAAGATACCATTTTTTATATAAGAGCTTACAATCATGTACTCTCAGAAGAATTTCAACCGCAATATCTGGTGAAGACCGTCAAGCATCCTACCTCAGTAATGGTATGGTCGATGATAAGTTCTCATGGTGTAGGACCCCTTAGAATTGTTGAAAGCAGAATAGATAAACATCAATGCATCAACATATTGAAGAAAAAACTTCTACCTCAACATCCAATTCATTTTCAAGATGGTGGTTTCATCTTCCAACAAGACGGCGCACCGTGTCATATGGCACGCTCTATTACAATTATTTTGAACCGTAATAATGTTCCTATCCTACCATGGACTGGTAATTCACCTGATATGAACCCGATTGAAAATTTGTGGATAATAGTCAAAAAGAGAATTGCCGACAGAAAGCCATCAACAAAAGTCGCATTGATTGAGGCGCTCATAGAGGTTTGGACACATGGTCCAGAAATATAAGACATGTGTTCAAGACTGGTTGATGGGATGCCTAAGATGAAAAACTTATTGCAGCTAGAGGAGCATCCACAAAATACTGAACTAGACTCATTTTATGACATTGTGTGTGTGTGTCTTTATAAGAAATATTAGAAAAATTTACTTTTTCGACAATGGTCTTAATATTTTTCACACCACTGTATGTATATATATATGTGTGTGTGTGTGTGTGTGCGTGTGTGTGTGTGTGTGTGTGTGTGTGTGTGTGTGTGTGTGTGTGTGTGTGTGTATATATATATGTGTATGTATGTATGTATGTGTATATATATGTGTGTATATATGTGTATATTTATTTACACTTTTGTAAAGGCTTTTAATAATATTTTAAATCGTCAATTATTTAGCAAAATAGTTATTAAAAAGTATATTGAGCTATTTTACAAGATTAGAAAAAGCTGCATTTAAAATATTTGTTTTAACTTTTGATTTAAGTCATTCAAAAAATTTTTTACAAAAGTTATACATGGCATTTAAAATTTTAAAAATCCTCGTCGAAAAATAATTTAATAATAAAGTTTAGTACTTTAGAAATTTTCCATAGAAGAAAATATTAACTAAAATGTTATCCAAAAAAAAATCTTTAATAATTTGATAAAACATTTATAACATATTATAAATTTAATTATAATACATTTACTAAATACTTACAAATTATAATGTATCTGGTAATGTAATTTTTATTTTACTTGATAAAATCTTGAAACAGTCTTGGTTCCTGCTAACCATTACCAAGAACTTTATTTTAAGAATAATTTTATTTTAGTTTGGCAAAAGTGAAGACCAGAAAGTAGTGATTTCTAAACAATCTCGGTTTATGCTGAGCGCTCAGAAATTTTTTTTCCTAACTTTTGCGAAACTTTAATAAAAATATTCTTAAAATAAAGTTTCGCAAAATTGAAACCAAAAAAAAAAAATGATTTATAAAGTTTTACCAAACTAAAGAATGTTAAACTTAAGTATGAATTTTATAATCACATTTTTAATTTTTCAGAATAACAATTTTTTATCCATCCTAGGTTTTTAACGTATAAATGTTTACATTAATAGAGATTAGATGGATCTTCTGATGAAGAAATGATAGACGTATTATCTGATGTGATGACAAAACCAATGATCACGAATTCTGAAAACGAATCTCAATGTAGTACTGTCATAAATCATACAAGTGAGATTCCAATGCTATAGATTTTATGAGCTTTTATACGTATTTTTATACATATTTATAGTTTCTAAACATAAAAATGAATTATTAGTTTCTTGAACTTAATTATAATTATTTATATTAAATTTTTAATTTTTTTTTAAGTTGCATGTTTTTTCTAGTTAGTTCGTTTTAATTTTTTTTGTAAGTTTTTGATCACGTGTAAATTTTCTGGAATTATTGATCGTAATTTCTCTTTATTTTATGAATTATAAAGTGGTTATAGACGATTTGCCGCGTTTTGATTTTGTATCCGCTGTGGGATTTTTTTGGGATAGTTGTCTAGAAGCTAATAAAAAGTATGAAATTAAAAGCAATTAATCATTATTTTAAATTAGAAAGTTTACGCGCAATACGATCTCTTGATCTCTATTGTGTTTGTCTACATTAACTTTGTCACCCGTTTATGCGATCCAAAAGTTTCATTTCCACGTATTCATACGTGGCTAATGTTAGCAGAAATAAAAATAGATTTAAATAAAGATTTAAAAAAAAAATTTGTTAATGATAAAATACCTGAAGCAACAACTTGAAGTACTTTTTAATTTCCTAACTACTAAGAAAGGCAATTTATAACTTAACAAAGTTTTATTAAATTTTATTTTGATTTATTAATACTATACAGGATGTAAATATACACATATATATTTTACATGACTTTTTCGATCGTCCTTTATGCTCATATTTATTTAAAGTAATAAAAAAAAGACAAATGAACGCATTTGTCTTTTTTTTTTTATTACTTTAAATTTGAGCATAACTTTTATCACTTGAGATTAGAAGACATTCTAATCTCAAGCGATAAAAGCACAATTTTTTGTTCTTCTGACATTGCATTGTAATGTAACTAAATTGTTACATAACGAGCCATTTTTTGACTTTATTAAAATTGGTACTTTGATGACATTCGTTAACTATGAACTCAAATTATTAGTAAACGGCTACCTGATTTTTATAATATTGCTCTTTTCAAAACAAATTTAAGAGGTAATATGTTTTAATAAATTGGAAGTCATTTCTACTGCGTCTATTCAAAAATTTGTCTACGTATGTAGTCTAATTTCAAGGCTTAGTAATAAGTTCGCCTTCTACCCTCGATCATTTAAATATTTTATTTATAAGTTACAATTGTAACATGCATAAAGATAAATGTGCTCGATGCCCGATCAGGGTATAAAATCAACATTCTTTATGTTGTTGCGAGATAAGTGTGTTGCTGTATATTCATATATATATATATATTTATAAATATATATTCATAGATTGCAGTAGCATCAAACTTAAAGTTGTGAAAATCACGTAGTTTTGTTTTCAACATATATATATATATATATATATAGAGGAGAAAATAGAATTAGCCTCACCTTTACTTTTCGTTCTAATTTAACAAAAATGGCAGTGAGACAATTATCAAATCTACTTTATTTCTTATTATCTACTACTACAACTAAAAAGTTTATAAATTGGCAAGTTTAATTGATTACAAATGGAAAAAAAATTAAAAGTATTCAATTTGTGGAGAAAATAGAATTAGTCTCATTTTCGTTACACACAAGAAAATACAGAAAATTTTGTTTTTTCGCTCATTTAATATTTAGTACTGCTTCCTGATTTTTTAATGACTTCAAATACGCGACTTGACAAATATTAGTCACAAGATTTTGGATAGTTTCTATAAGTATTCCACTCCAAGCTTGTCTGACACGAGTTTTCAGCTCCAAGGTGGATTCAAATTGCTTACCATTTTCATAAACCTTTCTAGAAAGTATTCCCCGTAGATTTTCAATTAGGTTAAAATCTGGATTACCTGCGGGCCATTCCATTACGTGAATATTTTTTTCTCTAAACCAAGCTTTTGTAAGTTTTGAATTATGGATAACAGCATAATCTTGTTGAAAAGTGAAATTTTCACCCATTAATTTCTCACCATCTTCAAGCAAACTTATTTCTAATAAGTCAATGCAGTCATCTTCATGTAAGATTTGTCTCACACGTTGATACAGGTAATTGTAAATCAGCACAATTTTGAGATCCAATCGTGTGCTGAGCAGCAGCGCGACATACACTAACTAATTTAGTACGATTATCAATTTTACGTTTGCCACCACTTCCCTTATAAGTTCCATAATTAACGCCAATCTTGAAATAACTATTAACCACTTTTGGAGATCTTTTAATTTTCTTTGCAATTTCCCAATTAGATAAGCCTGTATCTTTGTATGCTTTAATTACTGCTAATTCTTTAAACGCTTACCAGGTTCTATTTCAAATTATGGTATTAAAAACCAAATGTTAAAAACTTAAAGAGCACTGATTTGACAGTCTTTGTTTAATTTGGGGCATTCCACGTCAAGTGGAACCATATTTTGGTCAAATTCAACATCACCGACTCGAATTTTGATGAAAATTGGCTCACATGTTGGGCATATGGACAGAAGAAAAACATGTAAATTTTTTTGACTTAGGTCAATTATTTTCTGAGATATGACCTTTCAAAGTTTTGACCTTTTCACTTGACCTTGGTTATTTAAAACGTCATAACTTTTTTGCTATTATACTTAGGAAGTTGATTTTGGTGGCAAACAGAAGCTCTTGCATAGAGGCACAACTTTGTGCCTATACAAAAAAGTGATAAGTTCAATGAAAAAAAAGTTATTTGTCATTTGACCTTTGACCCTGGTCGATGGCAAAGATCTAAAGTCATAATTTTTTTTTTTTACAGATTGCTTTTTTTATTGTGGATGTCCCATGAAAAAATCTTTTTGGGATTCCCATAAACAGCTTTGGGAATAATATTAAACTATAAGTAGGTTCTAAAAATTTAATATCTATCGGCCTTACAAATGCGATATTTTGAGGTCATTTTCTGTATATAGCCTATTTTAAATATATATTATTAACTATTTCCTTTTTTTTTCTTTTTTTTCTAGGTTGTAATTTAATTACTAGTACTATAAATACATACTAAGTCAGTATTAAATTATATGACGCTTAAAGCTAAATATTTTTATATTAAAATAATTAATTCATTTCCATTGAATTAGTCATCAAAAGACAACTTAGGAATTAATTTTTAGCTTAACTTTCAAATTAAATTTAGATTAAAAATGGCATTTCAAGCACAAGTAAAAGAGTTAAAGAAGAGACAACACTATTGTTATGATCCTTTCCAACACCATAAGAAAAAACAATATAAAACCTTGAGGGTAGCTACTAGTCGGCAAGTAGCTATGTATCCCTCAAAACTTATGGCTGGAGCAAAATTATGTGATACTTGCCGAAAGAGGATCACTGGTTTACTTTCCGAATTAGGATTATGTGATGATAAAAATTCTGCAAATTGTTAAACAGAGTCACATTCTCAAGGCAGTTCCAGATCTCAAGATATTTGTAGTGACAAGGGAGATGAAAATTATCAGTGCCAGGAAGTAGAAATTTCTATTTTTAATAAATCCTTGTCGTTATTGGGTGAGTCACCCTTTGATAAACGCAAGTTACAAACTGTTAAAAGTTATATTCCAGAGAAAAAGAAAAAGCTTAAAAAACTTGTAAAAAGGAAGTTAGACCTTTTATCTTCTAATTCATACTATTGCTATTGATACTTTAGAGGATGATGAATACAAAGCAACTAAAAAAAAAGTTTCCAACACATGTGCTGATGACATTGTTAAAGTGCTTCAGGATAAGTATAAATCAACACAAAGTAAGAGTGAAAAGATCATGATTTTGACAACAATTGTTCAATGGAGTAATCGAAAAGTGATGAGAGAACTTAATTATTCGCATCGACTTGTATCTCAAGCAAAAGAAGTTTTAATAACCAAAGGTGTTTTATCAACCCCTAATTCAAAAAAAGGGAAATCACTACCTGCACATGTGAAAGATATGGTAAAAGAGTTTTATTACTCTGACACTGTTAGCCGTGTAATGCCTGGAAAAAAAAGATTTTCTATCTGTTATGGAAAATGGGGAAATGGGGAAAGAAAACATATTCAGAAAAGATTAGTTTTAAGTAATTTGAAGGAAGTTTATCAATTATTTTCAGAAAAGTATCCAAATATCAGAATTGGATTTCCGAAGTTTGTAGAGCTACGTCCAAAAGAATGTGTCTTTGCAGGAGCAAGTGGTACTCACTGTGTGTGTATGTACCATTCATCAAAATGTTAAACTCATGATAGTCGGATCACATATGGATGATTTACAACTAGAAGATAAACTAGAAACCCCTATTAAGAATTATAAACATGCTTTGGCAAAAATCCAATGCAATCCTTCCTTGCCAGCATGTCCTCTAGGCGAGTGTAAAAATTGCCCTGGAGTTGCTAGGCTAAAGGAACGGCTGTTGCAATGCTTTGAAATTAAAGGAGTTGAAGAAATTGAGTATAAACAGTGGACTACAACAAATAGGTCCCAGCTTCAAACCTTTATATGGTCCAATGATGAATTTATTGAAAGATTTTTAGGGAGTTTGAAAACACTTACTAGGCATGATTTTATTGCTCAAGAGCAGGCAAAATATTTAGACTGGAAGAAAAACAATTTATCAGATGGAGAATTTCTGGTTATCGGTGATTTTTCAGAAAATTATGCATTTCTTATACAAGGTGCAGCACAGGGATATCATTGGACAAATAATCAAGCTACTTTACATCCTTTTGTGAAATCATATAACGTGAAGCAGCAAAAGCAAGCTTACAACGTCCATACCATGACCAAATAATGACCACTTATCATTTATATACTTTTGCTAAAGAAAATATCCATGGAATTTACTTTGAATACCTCACTGCAAATGATTAGCAAATCGACTCCACAATATTAAAGAAAAGATTTTCGAATGCTAAAACGATTCCTGGTGCCCAGAAACTTCATTGTTTTAAACCATTATCCACGAATGAACTTCAAGTACAAGATTATAGTTCCAGTTCTGTGTCTAGAATTGAAAAAATTACATCACAGAATGTTAGCCAGCTCAACTTCAGTTCAATTACTGGTTACATGGATGTAGAGTATGATGAACATTAGTGGATAGGTTGTGTGTTGGAAAGCAATCCAGAAAAAAAAGGAGTAACCATGAACCTTCTTCACCATCATGGTCCATGTCAACTTTTCTCCTTCAGAGATCCTCCAGATATTTTTACAGTTGATTTGAATGATCTTTTGCTAGCAGTCGAACCCGAAACTACAACTTGTTGGTCATACTTCATTACTTCTAAAGAGACTAAAGGAGCAACCAAAGCACTTAACTTGCATCATCGTTAACTATTATAGCTTTTTTAATTTATAATTAGCAAATATGTATTGCAATGGTAATGGTGTAAATATTATACTGCATTCAGTACTGTATTGCCATGTAGCTAAAACTGCTAAATAAAGCATTTTTGTTACTTTTCAACTATATATATATATATATATATATATATATATATTATATATATATATATATATATATATATATATATATATATATATATATATATGTATATATATATGTATATATATATGTATATATATGTATATATATGTATATGTATATGTATGTATGTATATGTATGTATGTATATGTATATATATATGATATATGTATATATATATATATATATATATATATATATATATATATATATATATATATATATATATATATATATATATATATATATATATATATATATATATATATATACAGTATTGGACAAAGCATTTGCAACCAAAATCGAACAATGCTAAAAAGTGTTCCTAATTTTACATGTCTTAAAAACGAAACGAACAATACTACCACAGCAAACAGTTCAGGTGTCTGGAGTCATAGCATGCCATGACATGAGCAATCAGCTGACAGGTGACAGCACACAGGCAGAATTTCGTTGACAAGTGCCATTTTACAGCGGACAAAACAAGTGCAACTTTTTTGCTTTGTTTCATTTTCTTAAGTCTGGTCCGTGTCAACGTCACGGAAGTTTTTTAATAATTAAAGGAAGTATCCAGAAGTTTCCAGAAGTATGCAGAAGCTTCCAGAAGTTTCCAGAAGAAGCATCTGGAAGCATCCAGAAATATCCAGAAACATTCAGAAGCATCCAGACGCATCCAGAAGCTTCCAGAAGCATCGAAAAGAAGCATCTAGAATCTTCCTGAACAGGTTCACACAGGTTCATTTTACTATATAAAAGACATGTAAATCGACATGTAATTCAGTCAGTATATGGATAGTCAATCAGTCAGTATTATCAAGACAGTTTATCGAAGTGAGTTTTATCAAAGTGTTTTATCGAAGAACATCAATACAAGAAGTGAAATACAACAAGTTTTTCATTACATCAATACAGTCCACATCCAACCAAGACGTTGTGTTCCACAGAGCACTATTGTATCATCACAAGGTAAATGTAACACGGTAAGTCTTGAGAAGCGTGATTATTTATTTTTATTATTTTTATGACTTCAAGTGCAAAAATGGCTCCCGACAGTCTTGGATTGAAACTAAGAAAGAAAATTATTGGCGATTACGTAAGTGGAATGTCACAAAAAAGTATTTGTAATAAATAACGGGTGAAAAAATGGACCGTATCAAGACTATGTTCCAAATATCGTTCTACAGGGAAGTTGGCAGCAGATAACAAAGGTGAAAGACCGCGTTCCACCACTTCTAGAGAGGATTCTATGATCGTCAGATTCGTCAAGAAGGATCCCTGGATATCATCAGTCGAGATACAAAAGCAATTAGAGCTGCCTGTATCGGACCGAACAATCAGACGACGTGCTGTTGAAGCCGGATTGTTTTCTCGACGCCCTGCAAAGAAACCGCTGATTTCACTAAAAAACCAGAAGAAAAGACTCCTCTTTGCTACATCTCATATTGACTGGAATGTGCAGAAATGGCGAACTGTCCTGTTCAGTGATGAATCGAAGTTCAACATCATTGGGAGCGATGGCATTTGCCGTGTACGTCGACCGGCCGGAAAACGCCTCGATTTATGTTACTGCCATAAGATCGTAAAGCATGGTGGAGGCAATGTAATGGTCTGTGGGTGTTTTTCTGCTAACGTTCTAGGTCGAATACATCGAAACGATGGAATAATGGACCGTTTCATGTTAAAAATATCCTGAAAGATGTTATGTTACCTTATGCTGAATGGAATATGCCAATAAAATGGGTTTTTCAGCAAGACAACGATCCGAAACACACTGCAAAAGTAGTCAAGCAGTGGTTTCAAGACAACCACCTATCGGTGATGGATTGGCCGCCTCAATCTCTGGATCTCAACCCCATCGAGAACCTGAGGGAGATCGTCAACCGCAGAATTAATCGTGAAGGTGTTCGTAATAAGGATCAACCGTTTGAACAAATCCAAAAGGCCTGGGCAGCGATTCCACAAAGTTTCATTGATCACCTGATCGAATCTATGCCTCGAAGATGCAAGACTGTGATCAACAACAAAGGATTCGCCACGAAATATTGATAGCGAAATACAGCTTGGTCAACATTTTGTCGAGTTGCACTTGTTTTTTCCAGAAGGAAATCAACTTTTTTAATATTTTTGATTAATTTATTAATTTTTGTGTACAAATAATGAACTTTGTGATGAATAAAACTTGAAGAATTTTATCTCTAAACAGTTACATAGTTATTTCTCTAAATTGAAAAAATGCAGCACTTTTATATAAAGAAACTAAATTAGCATTATTTGGTTGCACTCGTTTTGTCCGATACTGTATATATATATATATATATATATATATATATATATATATATATATATATATATATATATATATATATATATATATATATATATATATATGGGCCAAGTATCACCAAATCATTGTACATTGGTATAGGGTAGCTATTATATAACCTAGGGCCTTCATTCAATAAATTACCCTAAAACACTGTATAATTTTAAGGTATTTAAATATTAAATTTTTAGAACCTACTTATACTTAAATATTATTCCCAAAGCTGTTTATGGGAATCCCAAAAAGATTTTTTCATGGGACATCCACAATAAAAAAAGCAATCTGTAAAAAAAAATGTATGACTTTTGATCTTTTTTTCATCATCGGAACCTTAAAAAGTAATATTTATAACGTATATATATATAAAATAAAATATATATACACATATAGATATATATATATATGCAAAACACACATACACACACATATACATATATACATATACACACACACACACATATACATATATATATATATATATATATACATATATATATATATATATATATATATATATATATATATATATATATATATATATATATATACATATATATATATATATATATATATACATACATATATATATACATATATACATACATACATACATACATACATACACACACATACATACATACATATACACACACACATAAGATTTAACGTATTTACATTATGCAAATATACAACACATTTTAATATATAATAAGCTGAAGATTTAACAAATACATTTTACATTTATTTTTAGTAGAATTTTAGAATGTTGTCCATAGAGAGAATTAATTTTTTTAACTTAATTTTAAAAACAGGAAGAGTAATAGAAGGATCAAAGTTAGGTAATATTATTTTATTCTAAAGATGGGGTGCACGATATGAAATACAAAATTGATTGAACTTAGTTCTACAAAAAGGTTCACTTAAAAAACTAAAATTTCTTAATGTGTACTTATTTATTGGTTTTAAAGAAAAAAGATCATTAAAAACAAATAAAGATAAATTGTTTTTCAATATAAAAGTAACACATAAGACATTAAATACGTTCAGTTTATAAACATTTAAAACCTTCATATAATCAAAAAAATATTTTGAATGTGAAAAGCGATCCGCATAATTAACTACGCGGATTGCATGTTTCTGACGGCGATAAAGATGTTGTAATTTACTTTTATCCGTACTTCCCCAGGCGATGATTGCATAATTTATATAATTGTGTATAAATGAATAATAGAGTTGGGTTAGGTTTTTTTTGTTTAGATAATTTCGGGCTTTGTATAAAATGCCAATGTTTTTAGAAATTTTAGTGCTTATATGATCAATATGTTTTCTCCAAGTAATATTCTCATCAAGATAAACACCTAAGAATTTTATAACATTATCTCTTTTTATTATCGTTTCATCAATATAAATTTGAGGCATATTACTTGGTAAAAAACGTTTTTTTGCGCAGGAGTGAAAGATAATCCATTTTGTTTTGTTTATATTTAAAGTTAATTTATTAGCTTTGAACCAATTAGAAATGAGATTGAGTTCTTTGTTTGTAGTTGAAAAGAGTTCATAAACATCAGTATGGGATAAGAAAAGATTAGTATCATCAGCGAACATTATACTTTTCAATTTGGAAGCATTGTTTAAGTCGTTTACATAGATTAAAAATAGTAGTGGTCCGAGAATAGAACCTTGTGGAACACCACAGGTTATGCTCAGGGGTTCACTTTGCTGACCATCATTACTATACACAAGTTGTTTTCGATTTGTTAAATAGCTTTTAAACCATTTTAAAATATTATTGTTTAAACCATAATGTTTAATTTTTTTGATTAAAATTCGGTGATCGACCGTATCAAAAGCTTTTGATAGGTCAATAAAAACACCTAGTGTATATTGAGATTTTTTAAAAGATTCAGAGATGTTATGTATAAATTGAATAATGGCATGTTCTGTTGAACTTCCTTTTCTGAAACCATACTGATTGTCATGAAATAAGTTGTTGTAATTAAAATAATTGTATACTCTGTTGAAGATAACTCTTTCTAAAATTTTAGAAAATATAGAAAGAACAGAGATAGGACGATAGTTACTGATATTGGATCTGTCGCCTTTTTTATGGATAGGGGTAACCCTGGCAAGTTTTAAACGTTCAGGAAAAATACCTTGATGAATTGATGCTCTGAAAATTTTGAAAAGAACATTTTTTAATTGTTCGTAGCAATCTATAACAATATTCCCGTTTATTTCATCTGCACCAGGTGCTTTATTTTTTTTTAAGGATTTGAAAGCTTTTTCAAACTCATCAAATGATAGTTCGGCAGATAATTCTTCAGAGCAAATATCTTTGTCAATAGGTACCAAAAAGTCATAAAATGAGGTTTGGGTATTTGGTATTTTTCTTGACAGAGTTGATCCAATTTCAGTGAAATATTTATTGAATTCATGAGCTATTATTTGTGGTTCATACAAGCTATTGTTATCGACTTTCAGCATTTGTGGCAAAAAGCTTGAGCATGTTTTTTGTTTTCCAGTAATTTCTTTTAATACTTTCCAAGTGCTTTTTGAGTCATTTTTTACTTTATTAATTAATTTTGAATAGTAAGTTTTTTTTAAATTTTTTCGAATTTTTTCGAAAAGATTTTTGTAATCTTTGTAAATTTTTTCACTAGCTGGTGTTTTTGTTTTCAGATATTTAATGTATAGCTTTTGTTTTGTTTTCGATGATTTTTTGAATCCTTTGGTAATCCAGGGATTATTAAAGTGTTTTGTTTTTAATGTAACTGTAACAATTGGGAAATTAGATTCGTAAATAGAGGTGAATGTTTCAAAGAACTTTTCATAAAGGTTGTTTGCGTTTTCATTAAAATTTAAGTGTTTCCAATGTAATAATGAGAGCTGATTTTTGAAAGACTCAATATTTGATGGTTTAAAAAAACGTTTTTTTATAACTTTATTTAATTTTTGTTGTGGTTGGTTAGTGTTTATGGTTAGAAAAATAGGAAAGTGGTCTGAAATATCTGTTTTTAAGATGCCCAATTTTATATCACTGTTGAACAAGTCTGTGGAAAAAATATTATCCAGCAAGGTTGCTGAATTTTTAGTTACTCTAGTTGGACGATTTATTAAAGGAATTGCTCCAGATTCAAAAATTGCATCATAAAAATTTCTAACTTTATTATCGTCATTGTAGTCAAAACAATTCATATTAAAATCACCAATTAGAAAGTTTTTTTTCTTTTCGTTGTTACCTTTCGCAATAACTTTTTGCTGTAAAAACATGCTCAAGTTCTCGCTCACGCCATCTGGCGGTCGATAACAACAGCTAATTAAAATGTTTTTTGTTCGTTCATTAAAATCTCAATTGTTAATATTTCTCTATCGCCGTCAGAAACGCAAAGATCATTTCTACAGCAATGCCTAATATTTTCATGAACGTAAATTAGAACTCCACCACCACGCTTATTTATTTGCCTTTCAAGAGAAATCATTTCAAAATGAGAAAGATAAAAATTAGAATTTTTATTAGTGTCGTTTGAGGTAGTCCAAGTTTCAGTTAAGCAAATAATATTAAAAAAGTATTTAGTTTCCTCAAGTAAATTTTGGAACTTTTCAAAATTACAATTAATGCTTCTGATATTTACGTGTAGAATTCTAATGTGAACGTTGCTTTCTTTGTTAACATTCTTAAATAGAATTCCTTTTAATTCACTTGGATAATAGTAAGAACATTCGATTTTTGTATCATGAAAATAATTAATATCTGGGTCGGAGTTTTCGTGTAATGAAAAAAATTTCGTTTCAAAAAAATTAAAGGCAAGAGTTTCAAAGTCACTTTTTAAAACCATGATTAGTTATAACAAATAAATTAAAAAGGAATTCTTTTTAAGAACGAACACATTTACTTCCGAAATTCTCTAGAAAAAATTTTATCATATTTAATAACTGCATACTTACCTTCGAGTCGCAGCTTTTTGACTTGATCCCACAACTTTTTTCGGTTTTCGATCGTTTCTTTAGCAAAATCCTCATTAACATAAATCCCTGTTCCTCGCAAGTTTTTTGTAGCATTAAGTATTTTTGTTTTGTCTTGAAAATTTAACAACTTTAGGACAATAGTTCTTGGTTTTTTATCTTCTTTAGGTTGGCCTATTCTATGAGCTCTTTCTATAACTATATCATTTTTAATTTTTAGTTGGTTTTTGAACATTTCCTTTACTACATTTTCGCACTCAGCCCAATTTTCATTTGTTTTTTCATATATCCCGTCTATTCTTAAATTATTCCTTCGAGACCGGTTCTCCAGATCTAATGCCTTTTTATTTAAATTGTTAATTTCTTTTTCATAACGCTTCGTGATCTGATTTAATTTTTCCGCGATGCTTATTTCTTGAAAGTTAAGACTTTCTTTAAAATCTTTGCCATCGACCAGGGTCAAAGGTCAAATGACCAAATGACCAATAACTTTTTTTTATTGAACTTATTACTTTTTTGTATAGACACGAAGTTGTTCCTCTGTGCAAGAGCTTCTGTTTGCCACCAAAATCAACTTCCTAAGTATAATAGCAAAAAAGTTATGACGTTTTAAAATACCAAGGTCAAGTGAAAAGGTCAAAACTTTGAAAGGTCATATCTCAGAAAATAATTGACCTAAGTCAAAAAAATTTACATGTTTTTCTTCCGTCCATATGCCCAACATGTGAGCCAATTTTCATCAAAATCCGAGTTGGTGATGTCAGATGGGTGGTTCCACTTGACGTGGAATGCCCCATTTACAAATAATAATATAAAAGTCACAAATGCGTATTACCAGATCAAAATATACAAGTAAACTAAAAGTAATTATTGATGAGGCTAATTCTATTTGTTACCGCAAATATCAAGTATTATACACTTTATGGTTTTATCAAATGTACCGCAATTTAACTATGCTATATTATAATCTAAAAAGTTGTTGTTTGTAACAATAATTATATGAGCGTGGATACAAAAGATGCACCGCACAAACTTGCTTACATAACATTACTGAGTAAGAAAGAAAAGGCACGATCATATAAATGATTTACAGAGAAGGGGGTAATTGAAATAACACTCCCTGTACTAAAGTATCGTTTCGTCTTTTTGCTAAAAATCGTTGAAGTTCTTTGTACATTTAGTTAAGAAAACTTTAATTAAGGTAAATTAGTATTTAGTGATGTATCCTTTAATGCTTGGAAACTGCGACCCATTGACGAGTTCAGTTTTCGGCTCGTAATGGCGTCCCAAGCTGCTTTTATTTTGATCCAAAATCAGTCTAAATTTGTTGCGGTCGATCAATTTATGCTTCTGTCGACTTACTCCAACAAATTTTTTTATCAGATTTAGGTCTGGTGACCGTGCGGGTTACTCCAAAACATTAATCTTGTTAGCGTTAAACCATACTTTTAGCAGTGAGATTGGGGTCGTTGTCTTGTAAGAATTTTCAAAGAAAGGTGTTCTACGGCATATGGCAACATGACGTTTTCTAGTATTTCTTTGTGCATACATTGGTTCATTTACCTAGAATTCATTGCAACGGGTCCACGCCACACCATGAAAAACTGCCCTAATGAAACACATTTTAACTCATCAGTCCAAAGAACATTTTTCCAAAAACATAAGTCTTTGTGTACGTACGTTTTTTCTAACTTTAAACGACTGACGAGATTATGTTGTGAAACCAATAGTGTATGTCAGGTAACCATTCAAAATAGGTTATATTTGCGTAAGAACTTTTGACAGTGCTGTCAGACAACTTAATTTTTATGCAATTTTTTCTTTAACTTTTTGGTCGCCAGCAAAAGGTTTCAACTTAGCGATACGGAAAATGGCCGTGTCTTCTTTTGGAGTCGACTTTTGTTTTTGAGTTTTGCGTTTTTTGATGCCTAATGAACTAGTATCATTAAATAAGTGAATTGCATTGACATCCTTACAAAGAACAATTCAATCTTCGAGCTATTTCAAAATTGTTCAATCTCTTTAACAAATGTTTGCAAGTAGAACAATGTTTTTTTTGTTTGTTTGTTTTGTTTACATTTGTTAATCGTTGTACAGCTTTAAATAACCAATAATAAAAATAATAATATAAACTTACAATGATAGAAAATATAACAAATATAAATAAGGTATCTGAAAAAAGATCGTAAAGATCTTGTCGTCAGAACCTTAAATAAACATTTAACATAGATAAGATAAAAAAATAAATAAACTTTTACAAAAATGCAAGACAAATAATCTGTGTCTGAAAAAGATCAAGAGATTCTTTTCATCAGAATTTTATACTAGAGTAAACCAACATATATATTAAAAAGTAAAAAGTATAAGAACAATAAATAAAATAAGTAGGAATAAACTTCTATAAACGTAAACATGTATATAAACAATTAAAAAGTAGACCAAAATATATTTTTAACTTTTACTACTAATAATAACTCAATATATTGTCTAATGAA
The DNA here is from genome assembly GCF_038396675.1 of Hydra vulgaris. Taxonomy (NCBI): domain Eukaryota; kingdom Metazoa; phylum Cnidaria; class Hydrozoa; order Anthoathecata; family Hydridae; genus Hydra; species Hydra vulgaris. The sequence goes on along the minus strand of NC_088920.1, from coordinate 47,752,206 downwards.
AGAGATTTTTCAGTTTTTTTTAAAAAGGAAAAAAGTAATAGGTACTTCAAAATTAAAATTCGGCAAAACAATTTTATTCCAAAGGTGTGGCGCTCAATAGGTAATAGAAAATTGTTTAAAGTTTGTTTGACAAAAAGGTTCATTTAAAAAGTTATTATTTCTCAAAATATATTTACTTATTGGTTTAAAAGAGAAAAGACCTTTGAAGACAGCTAGGGATAAGGTATTTATCCACATATATACAAAACATAAAATACTAAATATATTTAACTCGTATATATTCAGAACTCTCATTTTAATAAAATAATGCTTCAAAGAGAAGCGATTTGCAAAATTAATTATACGGATTGCGCGTTTCTGACGGAAATCAAAACTTGGGGAAGTGCGGAAAAAAGACGTTGCAACTTTTTTCTGTACTTCCCCAAGCAATATTGGCATAATTTAAATAACTGTGTATAAATGAGTAATAAAGTTGGATTAAGGCTTTCTTATTGAGATAAATTCGTGATTTATGTAGGATCCCGATGTTTTTAGAATTTTTTATACTTATATAATCAATATGGTGATTCCAAGTAATGTTTTCAATAAGATAAGCTTTGTTCCATTGTCTTCATAAAAAAGCATATATTCCTCTAAAACTATTTTAAGATGAGGGTAGAATGATATAGTTTTTTTTCCAATTTAATAAAGTTTCTTTAGGAATTTATTAAAAAAGCTATTTGACTTTTATATATTCAAATACACCTCAAAGTTCTCTACAACTTAAAAATAAAAGAATTAAAATTTTTGTTTCAAATCAAAAAAAAAATAGTTAAACCTGCTTTTACTCTATTTTTTATTTTATTTTTCAGAAATGTGACAACAATCAATCAATTATATCATAAAATCATCTTCCCTCTAAAATCAGGACAACATATAAAAAAAACAAGTAGAGCTCTCTTCATCAAAAAAGTTAAAGAATATCATAATCCATGGTGATATCGTTTACAATGTTCTTCGCTGACATCACCTATAATTATTCTAAAAAAATTCAAGTGCTTGCTCAAAATTCATTGGAGTTGGTTTGCAAAAAGCAGTTATAAAATTACTTTTGGTTTTTTAGTTGATTATTTCAACCGTTAATGACTCACAATCAGCGTCAAGTAAAGGAACTAAGAATAAAAATACATACGCGCACGTAAACGCTTTTTTAAACGAATTTTTTAAGACATATATATAATTTGTTTTGGCACATTGGGATCCCTTTAAGAGTACTTTAGTGACAATTAGCCTTAAATAAGATTAAAAAATTAAAAAAACAAAAATTTGATATTATTTTTAAACCTCAACTACATGTTCAGGACCACCTAGTTCATCTATAAGTTCATCTAGAGTGTTAAGAGGCAGATACGGTGCAATAACATCAAGTTGATGTTTTGACTATTTTTTACTCTTTTTGTTTTCAAAGTTTCTGCACAATCTCATTATTTGGTTATATATGATTATTTTGTTTTTCATATTTTTAGCTATTAATAATAATAATTTTGCTTTTTAAAAAGTTCAGCGATATCATAGTTTGAAAGGAATAAGTTTGTATCATCTGCATACATAATACTTGTTAATTTTGAAGCTTTATTTAAGTTATTTATATAAATTAAAGGAGAGGTCCAAGAATTGAACCTTGTGGGACTCCACAGGTTATATTAAGAAAAGTGGGTTGATAATTATTGTTAAATGGTACAAATTATTTTCGGTTAGATAGATAACTTTTAAACCATTTTAAAATTTTATTTTTTATTCCGTAGTATTTGAGTTTAGTATTTAAGTTATTTATATAAATTAAAGAAGAGGTCCAAGAATTGAACCTTGTGGGACTCCACAGGTTATATTAAGAAAAGTGGGTTGATAATTATTGTTAAATGGTACAAATTATTTTCGGTTAGATAGATTATTTTTAAACCATTTTGAAATTTTATTTTTTATTCCGTAGTATTTGAGTTTATAAATCAAAGTATGGTGATTGACCGTATCAAAAGGTGTTGATAGGTCAATAAAAATTCCAAGTGTATATTGTGATTTTTTGAATGATTTTGAGATATCACATACAAATTGGATAATTGCATGTTTAGTTGAGTTATCTTTCTTGAAACCAAAATGATTGATGTAAAGTAGATTATTATTATGAAAATGTTTGTATATTCTGTTGAACATAATTTTTTATTGAATTTTCGAAAATGTGGAGAGAACAGATATAGGGCGATAATTACTGATTTCAGATTTGTCCCCTTCTTTAAAAATAAGAACAATTTTTGCAACTTTTAATTGTTCTGGGAAAACTCCTTGATGGATAGAAGCTTTAAAGATTTTAAAAAGAATAACCTTAAGTTGTTCAAAGCAATCTATCGCCACGTTTCCATTAATTTGATCTGCTCCAATTGTTTTATTTTTTTTTAACAGATTTGAAGGCTCTTTCAAACTCATCAAACATTAATTCGGAAAATAACTCATCTGAACAAATACAAGATCCAGGGGTTCTAGATAAAAACAAAATTTAGGGGTTCTAGATAATCAGTAAACAAAGACTTGGTCTTAGGGATTTTTTCAGATAGTATTGGTCCTATATGAGTGAAATATTTGTTAAATTCTTGAGCTATAGTTTTTGGTAAATATAAACTTTTGTTATCGACTCCAGTGGCAGGAAACCAGAGCATGATTTTTTTTTGCCAATAATTTCTTTTATTATTCGCCAGATGCGCTTTGTGTTGTTTTTAAATGTATTGAATAATTGGGAGAAATAATTTTTCTTCAGGTTTTTGCGAATTTTTTCAAATAGTTTTTGTAGTTCTTATAAATTTTTTTGCTTGACGCTGTTTTTATTTTAAAAAATTTATATATAACTTTTATTTTATTCTGGATGATTTTTTAAAACCTTTAGTAATCCTTTAGTAAACCTTTAGTAAAAGGTGTATTGATATTCTTAGTTGTTTTTTTTTCCTACTATTGGGAAATTAACTTCATAAACAGAAAAAAATGTTTTGAAAAAAGTTTTATAAATATTATTTATATATATATCATCAAAATTATCATCAAAATTTATGTTATGTTTCTTTCTGGGTTTGTTTTATTAGGATCAGGAATATAGGAAAATGATCTGATATGTCAGTTTTTATGATACCTATTTGTTTATTATTATTGAAAATATCCGTAGTTATAATATTATCTATAAGAGTTGCTGTGTTTATTGTTACTCTAGTGGGTCGATTTATTAAAGTAACTGACCCTGTTTCAAAAATTGCATTATAAAAATTCTTAATTTTATGGTCGTCATTATAGAGAAAACAGTTCATATTTAAATCTCCGACTATATAGTTTTCTTTTTTTATCATTAATTTTTTTTTTAATGATTTTTTGTAAGAACATGCTCAGGTTTTCGCTCACGCCGTCAGGTGGCCGATAATAACAGCTTAGTAAAATGTTTTTAGTTTGATTGTTTGTAATTTCAATTGTTACAATTTCTTTATTGCAGTCAGAAAGCTAAAATCATTCCTAAAACAATACTCAATTTTCGTGAACATCAATTAATACTTCACCACCGCGCTTATTTGTTTTTCTCTCCATAGAAATTATATTATAAAATGAGGAATATCAAAATTACTACTTATTTTATCGACCGTGATCCAAGTTTCAGTTAAACAAATTGTATTAAAAATATGTTTAGTTTCTTCTAATCAGGGCCGTGCACAGGATTTGGGAGCCCCGAGAATCCTTCAGTTTAGGGGCCCACCCCCTTTACTCCAAAAAAAAAAAAGGTCTGCTTAAATTTTTTTATTATATTACAATTAATATAAGTATAATTAAATAGTCCAGCTGTTGTTTCTTACAATATTATTTTTCTTGTATTTTGTTTAGCAAACTTTTCAATCACATCATGGAAATCAATATTTTTTGCTAATAGACACTCGATACTCAAAATGGCGAGGTCACTTGTTCGTTCTTGTCCCATAGTTGAGCGCAAAAGATTCTTGATGAGCTTTAATTTACTGAAAAACGCTCACTTGAAGCCACTGTCACTGGAATTGAAGCAAAAATACGCAATGTAATTACTATATTTCTAAAGAGTTCTCCAAGCTTCATTTCAGAAATTTTGTTTAATAAGTCAAATGGGGCAAGAGGTTCCTTTCCAAAATTTGCAGTATGAATTTGTTTTACGTGAAGCTATTCTTCAGTCAGTTCATTTTCGGTCACATCACAAGAATATTTTTGCGAAAAATGTGAGCAAGCACTCTTGATTTCTGCTTCAGACAGTTTTTGATACTTCCACAAAAAAGAGAATATAGAAAGGATTTCTTGAATTGCTGTGAAACCAATTACAGAATCAAAAATGTGATAAAAAACCGTTCTCCGAAATGTTGCCTCCTCTCCTGATTCTGCTTCTGTTAATTCCGTAATTTGTTCATCACCTTTAATTTGCTCCCCAAAAAAACTTTTGCGTTTCATTTTTCTGTGGATTGGAAATTCAGAACTGATTTTTGCAACATCTGCAACTAATTTGGCTTCTTCTAAAATTGTAGGCCATTCCTCCCGAACAGATTTGAGTTGACTAATCAATGCTTCAATATTTTCCACCTCAATATCAATAGTTGCTTTTCTTGCCTGAATGACCTGGTTGCAGCGGTCAATCAATGTGAGAACTTTCAGCCAAATTCCAGACATGAGAACACATTTGAAGGAGCTCATATATTTTAGGGCACCTCTAATCTCAGTTTTTGCTTTAGGCGTGAGATTCAAGCTCTTAACTTCTTTCAAAGATTCAATGATTTGGCTCAAGTGATTATAGAAAGGGCGAATGCTGTCAAGTCTCTCAGTCCATCTTGTTCCTGATTGTCCATGCAAAGACACACCGTGAAGTCTCTTTTGCAATATTTCCCAGCGTTGCGGACTAGCAGAAAAGATCGTATATACGGTTTGAACAGTTCCAAAGAAAGTCTCAGCATCTGTACAGCTTGAGGCAGCATTCTGTCCACACAAATTCAATGAATGACAACCACAGGGTGAGAATACAGACAATGGGTTCTTCTTTTGTAGGATTGCTTGAACACCCTTATATTTTCCTGACATGTTGACTCCATTGTCATAGCCTTGGCCACGGCAGTCTTCAAAACAAATTTTTAATGTTTCCAAAGTTTCCAGAATTAATTCCGCAATATCAGATCCAGTCTTCTTGGCACAATCTGCAAAGATCAAAAACCGCTCTTCAATTAAAAATTTTCCAGGTTCTTTTTCATGTACATATCGAATGACAAACGAACTTTGTTCAGTATGGCTTACATCAGGAGTGGCATCAACCATAATTGAAAAATACTTTGCAGACTTGCACTCTTCTATAATTTGCCTGCGAACCTCAGCTGCACAAAGGCCAATGAATTCATTTTGAGAACGATTTGACAAGTAATGCGCCTGAAGACGTTGACCCTTGTCCTGTGATTGTTTAACTTTTATCACATGTTCCTTAATAATTGGGTCATAATGCGAAATCAGTTCCAGCAATCCTAAGAAATTTCCATTATGAGAATCTCCAATTAGGTCAGATTTTCCACGAATAGCCAATCCACGTTCACCAAGAAACAGAATCACATCCAAGATTCGTTCCAAGATTTTTCTCCAGGTGTCAGCTTCATTGAGAATTTGGCGATTCATCAAATGTTCAATTGACTGATCAGTTTTCATTCGAGCTTCCAATTCACGCCACTGAATGTAGCATTGTTTATGGATTTTTTAATGCTCATGTTCAGGAATTCGACTGATGAGATTCTTCCACTTCTTTTCATATCCCCATCCTCCAATCATTGCAAGGGATGAAGTCATGTGTGGAAGTTGATTTCTAGGTAAAAATAATCGGCATGGAAAACAAAACAATGCTGTCTTTGCTGGGCTAAATACAAGCCAATCCCGCGAGAAGGATTCCCCATTCGGCATTCTGCTTTTCAAAACTGACATTGGAAATATGTGATTTCCATTATCTTTTGGCATATCCAGTTGGAAAGGAATGTGACCTGCCATGACAAACTGAGAAGGGGAGAAATTTTCTGTTTCAAATTCACCAATGTCAAATGGCTGCAACAATGCTGGTCCATCACTGCTAGTGGTCCTTGTAGAAGTATTATCACTACCACTAATTTGACAGTCTTCAAAAGTGGCTAATTTCTCTATACTGCCAGCACTATTACCAGAAACAGAAGATTGGATACTACCGTCATATTTTTGCTTCGTTGAGCTAGTGTAAAGGGCATCTGATGTTTAAGGAGTAGTTGTAATTCCAACATCAAATAATGTTTGCCTTCCTTTTTGTAGAGCCGCTTTTTTTACTTTACTGATTTTTAACTTTGATGCACCAGATGGATATGTGCGTTTCATTTTTATTTTTTTAAATACTTTCGTCTAATAGATATATATACATATATACATATATATATATATATATATATATATATATATATATATATATATATATATATATATATATATATATATATATATATATATATATATATATATATATATATGTATATATATTTATATATATATATATAAGAACATATATTTGTATATACAAACATATGTATATATATACATAATATACATATGTATATATATAAATGTATATATATACATATGTTTGTATATATATATATATATATATATATATATATATATATATATATATATATATAAACTATTATATAATTAATAAAAAATTTATATATATAATTAATCACAAAAATGAAAAAATTAAATTTATTTTTATTAATCTATAAATTAAATTGTACAATCAAGCAAATCGCCTGTAAAAAAACTAATCCAAATACGCCATTTTTAAAATAAGATTTAAACACATAACTTTTCCCGCTAAATTCAAGATAAGCATGTAGATAAGATTTAAACAAAAGCTCTTCCGCAGGGATCTTCTATAAATTACGCAACGCTAAATTTATTTTTAAAAAAATTATTAGATCTCCAGCTCATTTTTGAGGCAATTTTCATTAAACTTAATGAGCTATTTTTATTTTTTATGTAAGTTAAAGTTCTTGATGGGGAAAAAGAGAAGGAAATGAGCTCGGGTGACTCACGCTCTGCACGCCCCTGCTTCTAATAGATTTACAAGTTTTTTTAAAATTGCATTTCAAACTTCTTATATTGAGGTGGAAAATTAAAATTTGATTATTTTTTAATCATTCGAGCATTCTTAATCAGAGAGCATTCTTTTTTTAATCAGCGAGCATTCTTAAAAAGAAACCCTTCTAGTTGGCTAGAACGATACAAACAATCGGATAAAATACTGCGAAAAAAATTATATTCAGGGTCTAGGTTTTCTTCTGAAGAAAAGAGATTTGTTTCATATATATTAAGAAAAAGGGATTCAAAGTTGTTAGACGTAGCCAACGACAACAAAGGATTTCTTTTTAAGAGTACCTTTTTTATTTGTTAAGATTGATTTTAGAATTATTATTAAAATTTGGTCATATCTTACCGTTACATTTTCACCATTTGAGCGCTTTTGTTTAACCTCCGCAATTAACTTTTTCCGAATAGCAATGGTCTCACGAGAAAAGTCTTTGTTAATTAAGGAATTTGTGCCTTTTAGTAGATGAGATTCTTTCAAGATTCTTGTTTTGTCTTTGTATTTCTCCAGGTTAAGTACTATAGTCTTCGGTCGTCCATCTTCTTCAATCCAGTGCGGTGGGCATGTTCAATTTCGATATTTTTCAGTCCAGTTTTTGCCAAAAGAATGTGTGAACTTTTCCTTCAGAGTCCCCCCCCCCCCCCTCATGATTCTTGTCCATTTTCATCAATTCTTTCGATTCGTAGGTTATTTCTTCTTGATCTATCTGCCAGGTTTAGACTATCCTTAATATCTTCCAATTCCATTGTAAGTTCTTTAATTTTGTTTGCATTCACGTTGATGTTTAACTCTGAAATCTGCAAACTCTTCCAATCTGTCGTTAATTATCTTTATATTAGCGCTAATAACATCAATAACAGTTTTCTCATCTTTCGAAACATTTCTTTAATTTCTTTTTTGAATTCTTTAAACATTTCTTTTAACATTTTTTTTATTTTTCTAAGTGTTACTGCCATAGTATATATACGTGATAAAATAGAAATAAAATTTTTATTTAGATTAAAATTGTATATTTTTTCAAATGTACAAAAAGTAAAAATCCAAATGTTTTTTCTTTTTTTAATTTTCCTTGTGGTAAAATTGCGTCCGCTCTTGCTGAATGCTTGCGTTAAAAAATAAAAAATAAAAATCTAATGTCTAATCATTTGTTCGGAACACGCGCGCCCGTAAGAGCTTTAGGGAAGGAGGAAATAAGATCATTTTAGCGCAAGTGTTAGTTTATATATTTAAAAAGATGTTGGACAGATGTCCAATATAGGCAGAAACTTTCTTAAAGAAAAAACATCTTTCATAGGGTCCGATTAAGTTTATTATTGTTTGCAACTCGAGTAGAATTCTTTTTCTTCTTACCTTCACAGGCCGTGAAGTGCTAAAGGTAAGAAGAAAAAGAAAAAAAATAGTTTAGTCTATATTGTATAAATATATAGGGCAAAATAGAAAAAGGTCGCTTTATATATTGTTTGCTTTTCACTTAGTTTAATGAAGATATACGTTTAATATATTTTTTATATCTTTTATAAGGTTTAGTAGAATACTCCGCTAAATTTTTTATTGCCATCAGTGGTCCTAAATTATGAAACACTTTATTAAATAACCAGCTGAAAAATTGTTCTTCATTTTCTCTATTCAAACAAAAACTCAAACAAAAACTTCTTAACGATGTTAATGAATTAAATTATTTTTAAGATTCTTTTTTTTTTTTTTTTTAACAACTATCTTATTAACTGGTCTTTAATTTAACTTTTCTTTAAATTATCCAATTAACTTATTTTTAGTTTTTAAGTGTAATTATTTTTTTCTATTTTTTTTTTTTTTTTAACTATTCTCTTTAGATTATAGATTAGTAACTGATCATAACATACTTTATAAAATTTGTATATATTTTTTATATGGTACAAAGTAATTTTATGTCTAAATTTTAATGGTCGTACACGTTTGCTGATGAAAGCACGTCGGGGCGTAGTGATAAGGCAAATATTGTCTTCTTTTAGCCCTGGTAATGTAGATTTTATTTATATAAAAGGGCATTGTATTCTTTTTTTAATGACAAAATAAATAAATTCAATCTCACATCCCTACATCTGCGTCAAGCCTTTTTATGTTGCAATATTTGAGAAGACATACTACTACTGTGCCAAATACCCTAACTTTGTTCAATTTAAGAAGATAAACACTGATATTTTTTAGAAAGTTAATAGAACTTAGCAAGAAGTAGTCTTAAGAGACAAAGTCATGATAAGTAGTTTTTGTAAGTGCTAACAACTACCACATACATAAACTATTTAATTTCCCCTAAAAAACTTATGCGAGGTGCAATATAGTCAGGGGCTTTGAGAGCGCCAATGGGGTTTGGGTTAAAAATGAAGAACGACACCTCTATTTCAAATTAGTAGGTTACAAAATTTAAAGTTTTGTGAACACAACAGTTATCTATTTCTGATACAGCACATTATATTTTTAAGTTACTATTAATTTTATAGATTAAGAAACGGTTCATTAATCAATACAGACATATAAATTAAAATATTAGTTTTAAAACCAATAAACAAAAAGTTAATCAACAAAATCTTTGAGAAAAGTAATAAGACGCTAAAAAATGAATTTTTTGAGCTTTTCTGGCCACTCAAGATCAGGAATGCAATCCGGGCTCATGGTTAAACGGAGAGATTTTTTTACATTCTTTAGCTTACTAAACAATCTTCCTCAGCAATTGACTCAGGAATAGTGTTGAAAGTCCTGAGCATGATGAAAATGTACGGAAAAAGGTGTTCATTCTTTGCTCAAAGATTTGATTGAACAGCTGCGTTGGATTTCTTTGCTTAAAATCTGTTTTGTTAAAACGGCAAACTTTTTCAATGAGACCCTCTTTTTCACGTCTCTTGAATAAAACCGTGCAAGTTTGCAAGCTTTATTTTGAACGGAAAGATCATCATTATCAAACTATATGAATGAAAATATATTGCCAACCATCTTGGTTGCCTCAAATCTTTAATCAATCTGCTGGATCAGAATCTAGTAGTTTAGATTCTGATCCAGCGGATTGAAGATTAAAAAATATTCACTTCAAAACCATTAAAAATTTTTAATGTTACACCATTAAAAAAATGTTCACATCAAAAAAACGTTATTTCCACTGTCATGAAAATGGGCTGTGTTTGATGCGTCATTGTAAAAGCGCTTCATTTTACGGTTTCTTTTAGTAGCAAGTTCAATTTCGAATCCTATTGGTCCAGCTACAGCTACAGCCTTCTTAAAAATTTGCAATTAAGAGCCTCTAATTCGTATAAGATCTTCCATCAGCTCGTCACTAATTGGTAATGGTTTCAGTTTGTCGAAAATGACTAACGTTGTTAACAGTAGTAAAGATTTTGTACCAAATTGTAATTTGCAATACAAATTCAATAGATAAAGCCATTTTGTTAAGGCTTTTGCTTAGTTGAGCTGCTCACTGGCCTGGTCCAGGTTTTCCATGGCATGTTTAAGGGCTGCCAACATTTTTTGTAAAAGGTTTGATTGTTACAAAATCTCCATCTTGTCATAGAAAGTCTATCCAGCGAATTTCCTGTTGCTTCAGTAAGGATTTTCCATCGGGAAGGACTTTTACTTAAAAATGCGTACAAAGATTCAACATTTTTAAAGAATACTTTGATCTCAATGGCTGATTCCAATGCGTACACATCAGCCAAATTTAAACTGTGAGCGTTACAGGGAACGTACAGAGCTTCCGAATAAATTTGTCTAATTAAGACTTTAGCTCCCTTGTAAGCATCTGACATATTGGATTCAATATTGTATCCCTGAGAGCGATAGTTTCAAATATTCAAAGTGTAATTTGCAAGCTTTTAACTGATGTAATTGCCTTGCAATTACATCAGCTATAAGCTTGCCAGCGATTAGTTTCTCTTTCATAGAGGAGAAAACGAAAATCAATGGTTATATGCAGGGTGAGATGTATCAAGGGTACCATCAGTTGTGATGACGAAGTAGATACCATCCCTGGATTTCTTTGACTGTTGCACTTCGGATGGCACCACTACATTCTCTGATGAACTCATTTTGAGACTGGTAGAATATAATGGACACTCATTTTGGAGCCCTCTTGTTGGTGGCGCTTAGTTACCTAGAAAGGTTAAACTCATAAAAGCCAAGAATGGTGTCACATGCACAATTTCGCAAAAAATTATTCTCCATTTAGCTGTCTCAGGATTGATTCTGAGGATAAATGTGAAAAAATGTGAAAGGGGTCCTTTTAAAATGATTACATCTCGATCTTTATGACTCAAAACAACTGGCCAAATTAAAGGGTTGTTAGTTATTACCAACTCAGGTTGGTATTGTGTTGGATAAAGTTCCTCCTTCTGACTCTAATGAGTCACTTTCAAATTCATTTAACTCAGCTTCAGGTGAATTGTTTGAGGCCCTTACTGATCCACAGTCTTTGAAATTACAGATGTTAAGTGCTGCAGGTACGATAGACCATAATAGTCTTATAAGAAGGAAGAAATATTTTATACAAGTGCAAGGGAGTGCTAGATAAGTTATAATATTTGGACAGATGTCCAGTATTGAGAGATGGTTTTTGAAAGGGGAGTATTATTCAGTGATTAAGTTAGAATTAAGTGAGTGTTGTGTACTGCCGAATTTTGTTTAATTTCGATCTTTTTATTAATGAAAATTTATCGCAATAATGACGTCTTTCAAATTCTTGTACTAATGGTCTTGTTAAAAAACAAAAATAACAAACCTAGTAATTTTTATATAATACAAGCAGTATACATCAATAAATAAAAAATAAATAAGTCATTTATAATATTTTGAAAAAACTTTTTGTTATGGACACATTTTTGAGGTCTTTCACCACTGCGCGCTGTTATATCATGTCATATCATCTACTGTCGCTTAAAATGTAAGGAAATTCACATTTTATTGGCAATGCTAAGGGAATAAATGTTAACAAAAATTTATAAAACGAGTGGGAGGTAGAGTAAATGACTTTGTATTGGTATTTATATACTTAGTAAAATTTACTAATTGTTGACAACGCAAATTAATAATATTAGATGTAAACAAACATTTATACAACAAACTAAGATCTAAAAAATAATATGTAATCATAATAATTAAAATTAAAAATTAAGCTAAAAAATCTGTTTCTAAATTTGAACAAAAATTTTGAATTTTTCTTGCCAATTCAATATTCATTTATTAAAAAAGAAAATTGCAAATAACTGGCAAATAATATACAACACTTTAATATAATAAATTAAATCAAATATATAAAAACAATCAAAGATTGAACCGTAAACTAAATGTTGTATTTAGTTTACGGTTTACGTTTTACGTTTTTACGTTTTACGGTTTTTTTTTTATTTTTTTTATTTGCGGTTTAAGGTTATTAGGAATTTATCTATATTTATTGTTACAATTATTGCTGATTTCTTAGCAGGAAATGATAGATAAAATTTTAAGCTGTGCTGAAATTTAAATCACTAATTTTTTTTTCCAGCTTTAAAGCCCCAAAAAAATTCATATTTTCCAAAAGGGTTGCCAAAAACCACTTTGTGATTCTTTACATATACATATTGCTTTATACCTTATACATAAAACGCGATAATAGAAAATGGAATAAAACAATGCGGGTTTTAATAGCAGAATAAAGAAAGTACAGTAGTCTCTCGCTTAATTGCGCACCCAATTAGTTGCACGCCCAAGTTAATTGCGCGTTTAGGCCCAAAATATTTGTGTTTCAATTTTTTACTGAGTTTTTTTGTTGAAAGTGTAATTAGATCAGAAAACGTAACTATTATTTTTCTGTGTTAAGTTAAAAACTAGTTTTTATCATAAATATTTTGAGATAATGATTTTATCAGAATGTAAATAGATAAATAATTCGAATTTGAATTCGAATCGAAGTGAATTATCATTCACTTCAATCTTGTTTTAAACAGATAATAATAAGTTTTAACGATTTATCAGTCAAGTCTCATTGAAAAAACTTTATTAAAAAAGCTTCATTTTAAATTTAGCCGTCTATTCATAGTTCTCTTATTCCAACTTTTTTATCCTTACTTCTTATGGCTATTGGCAAAGGAAAAAGATTATCAGAACATCAACGAGTCGAAATTATAGCTAAACTTAAAAAAAGTCATGCATAATATATTTCTTAATAAAGATTTGTTTAATATAGTTAATAATTTAGTTTGCTAAATTTTTTCTTATCTTTTTCTTATTTGCGCACTCCTAGTTGCGCACCGCAGTGTCTGTTTCAATTTGCGCAATTAAGCGAGAGACTACTGTAATTATTCAACTGTAAACTCAGTTAGTTCGTTGTTGTTGTTTTTAAAACAAAAATAAACTAAAAAAATGGTCAAAACGTCGTGTTCAAAAAAATAAAGTAGAGAAACCAAGTCTCAAAAAAAAAAAAAAATTATTGGCTGATAAATTAATTAGACAGTTTAACAAATTTTACTGAAGAAATTTTTTTGGATTTTGTATTGAATTCTTTATCTTGCTTTTTACTTTTAATAGAAAAAAAGTCTATGAAAAAGTAATAATAATTGCTTAAAAGTCAACTTTTTAAACTTTATATATATATATATATATATATATATATATATATATATATATATATATATATATATATATATATATATATATATATATTTGTTCTTTATTACAATATACAAAATAAATAAAAAAATAAAAATAACAAGAGAAGGTATTGTATAAGAAATAAAGTAAAAAGATTGCGGGTACTCCAAGAAGACTTGTCTCATTGTCTCCAAGAAGACTATGTCTTGTCTCATACCATGTCTTGATCATTATCTTGTCACAGAGAACCGGTGTTGGTGAAATTAGAATTTTTTCAACAAACTTTTAAAATCTTTTTATTAAATTTTTTTTTCTTGATATGTTGTGTACTGCTTGATATTGTGTACTGAATCTTCTTAAATATGTGAACAACAATCTCTATGAATTTCTAAATAAATATCACGTCTAAAATGACAATAGTAATATAAAAATAGAATGCGGATAAAAACATTCATAATTTTCAAAATAAGTATATTGTCTCGCGCCCACTCAATCTCATTTGTCGAATACAATCGTTAGAACCTTATTTTTCGAATACGATTAATAAAATCTTATTAATCGAACATAATAAAAATATATTTCTACTGGTGTACTTCCAAATACACATCTAAGTTATTCAAAAGGTTGTGCAAAAGAAACTAAAGATCCATACCAGGGGCGGATCCAGGATTTTTATTGATTGTAGCAAAAATGCCATAAATATTTTTTAGTCTAAAAAAAAAAAAAAAGGTCCTCGCTTTTTACATTAGTTCTAAAAGTCCAAGTTTGCCGTCTGTACTATATGGTCTACATATGTCGATTTACTGGTCTAAATGAGCTAAATTTGCAGACATAATTAACTAAAATTCATTGATTGGGTGTGGGAGGAGGTTATCACACCCCATTCGCGCCGGTCTTGGATGTACAGTGGCTTATAGTGATACATGAGGTCCTCTGCCACTGCTTTCTTCCGTCCGTTTAGAGCGGAAGAACGTTACTTGATTTACGCGACGTTAAAACTATCTAGTTAAACTGAATACTTTTTAACGAAATGATAGTTTACTTGTTTTTTATGACTTTTAATCATGACTAAAACCCTGACCAAACCCTCAGTCGATGTATTTACATTTAGTTCTTGGTATTCCTATTGCCAGTCAATGTATTTATGCCAAATAATACACAAAACATTATCATATAAATTTATCTATATATTTAAATCAACAAAATATTTATGCTTGTTAAAATGTTTTAGTCCGCAAAAAATTTGGAGGTTGATATTTGAAAATGAAAACGACAAATTTAATCTAAATTTGTTTAAAATTCAATTTTTTTATTTAATTAAAGTTTGTTTTAAAACATATGCTTTATTCAATGGCTTACTTTATAAAATATCTGAAAATTAAAATAGATACTGTAATGATGTATATAAATTTATAAAAACAATTTATAAATATTTTCATATTTTTAATAACAAACTTAATTACTTCATTACAATAATAACTTTTTGTCAAATAATAAATAAAAAGAAACAGGTTTCAAATCAAATAAAAAATAGAACTTAAGTAACTAAACTTTTTCAATAAAAATACGCTTACAATAAATAAGGAATGCTTTTAAAATCCAAAAACAGCAAACTTCATGCATATTACAATTAACAACAATACAATTAACAAATGTCAGCAAATAATAAAAACAAAAGTGTCAATGAATAAATGTCAATCCAACAAGAAAAACTTAATATGGTCGTTATTTGTTTAAAACAACATAGTTCTTTGTTTGATTTTGGTGTAGAAAGTTTTTAGTGGTTTTTTATAAATGAATATAGGAAAGTATATTGTGATGATTACACTCAATTTCAATTAATGCATTAAAGCATAAAAGTATTGAATATGGAAGTCAAACAAACTTTATCTTTAATCAAATTAAAGAAAAGTCATT
This sequence comes from Hydra vulgaris, assembly GCF_038396675.1. Taxonomy (NCBI): domain Eukaryota; kingdom Metazoa; phylum Cnidaria; class Hydrozoa; order Anthoathecata; family Hydridae; genus Hydra; species Hydra vulgaris. Next base: position 47,736,539 of record NC_088920.1, on the reverse strand, counting down.
GAACAGTATTGTCAAAAGGACTTTTTAATCCACAAATTTAAATGATTTGATATTGACCAAAATTTTATACTGTTAAGCAAATCATAATTTCAAATTACATTTTAATGTAGACAAGAGACTGCTTTGGTTTCAAAGAACACCTAAAAAATATGTCTATAGATACTTTTCTTAAATTTCTAAACAAATTTTCCTAACATAATATACTTGTAACAAAAATGTTTCTCTTAACAGCATTTTAATCAGCTAGACTATTTCTTCACATGTATAATTTGTGAAATGCCTTGCGACATGTGCTGATATTTTATGCCTACTTTCTGATTTTTTTCATGCATGCTGTATCGCAAAAATCCAAAACAACCTTTCTTTGTTTATCATTTATATCTGAGGAAGCTTTTTGATCATTATTAAACCAAAAATATATGCCCACACTTTTTAGAATAAAAGTTTTCCATTATGTGACCGCAAATAATATAAAATCACTAGTCTTGTTAAAGTTAGAGATAGTAGAAGTTTCAGGGTGATTAAGAAGAACATTGTAAGTATTATCAGAACAAAACGATTCGCTTTCTGAGTCCATTATTTTGTATGTTTTTGATAACGTGGACAAAAGTCAAACAACAAGAGAGTTCCATCTGTAGTTAACCAAGGTTTTTCATAAAATGTTAGAGTTTAATCTTTATCACGTATAACTGCCTTTGCTTTGCTATTTGACTCTCTTACTGATTCTAAATTTAAATGAATTTGATCACATAAAAATTAGAAATTTATTTGTCTGCAGGTTTTCACAACATTTTAAAAAGAAATTTAGGACCATCAAACATATAATTTGTATTACAAGTTATCATAACATCATAAATACTTTTTGAAAGAGAATTTATACCATTGGTTTTCCAAAAACAGCAACTTCATGATACAATAACATTTTTGTAACATACACCTTGTCACAGAGAAAAATAGTTCCTAGTAGAAATTTCCAAATTAAAAAAAAAAGTAGTAGAAAGTTCATTGCAATTTTAGAATAAACTAAAAATCTATCTGAGAGGAAAACTGTGCAAAATGTTATTTTAGTTTAACTTTTTTGAAGTTTTGATGTCAATCAGATCATATAATAAAGTGTTTTAAAACCCGCGTTAGGTAAACAACGTGTTTTCTACTCATTGTCTCTGGTAAATCTATAAAAATTTTAAAACGTTTTTAAGTCGTTTGACTTTTTCAATGATAAATAACTCGTAGAACAGCAATAAACACATTTTACCATTTTTCATAAACGTAAACAAATTTTACCATTTTCATAATAGACTAAAAACCTTTTCATTTAATGATTGCTATCCCCTTCATTTTAAAAAGTTTTATAGACGGAGAGTTGATATTTAACAAATACAGATGTATTTGCTACACTTTTTTTTTTTGCTACAGATTTTTGCTTGATGACTTTTAGTCACTACGTGCGACCTCCTTGTTAATAAAAAGATTGCAATTAAATAGGTACAATATATAATAAATTATTGGGGGTATGTATAGAGTTGTTTCAAAATATGATAAATTGACTTTTGCTACAGTTGCTACAGTCGATTTGCCATTTTTTTTAACTCCCAGTTCAATTTAAGTTGATACGCTCCGAAATGTTTGACATTCTTTCAAAATTGTATGGGCATGTGAGACAAAACCCATTAAAAACATGGGTTTTACAGTGAAGCATTTCCTTTTTCCGAATGAAATATTTCCGTAACATATTCAACTTCGCTCAACTATGATTTTGAATAAATTTTTGAAGCGCCGCATTTTGACGACTTGTAACCTTCATATCTTATTTAAATTATTGTTCTCTTTTGCATGAATAAAAAAAGTGTATGTAAAAAAGAAAAAAAGAAAAAAAAACTTAGCTGACTGTAGTAATTGCTACACTTGCTACACCCTGGATCCGCTCCTGCATTCGATGGTGTCGCTGTATATGAAGCCAGTTTACTAAACGTTGGTGCGTTAAAAAACTTTTTACAATATCTAGAGTAATAATAATACTTCTAAAAATAGAATATTATAAACATTTATAAACATTTTGTTCATATATGTTAAGAACTTTCATGTCTTTAAATAACGTTTTTGTATGCACAAAACGATATTGATATTAAGCGTATGGCGTGTTTCTGCCGATGATAAATAAGATATTATTTCGCCAAGCAATATATATTGCTTGGCAAAGTACTAGCAAAAGTGAATGGCGACCTCTTTATCATTGGCAGAAAGATGCCATACACTTAATATGTTTTCAAAATCGTTTTGTGCAAATATATATATATATATATATATATATATATATATATATATATATATATATATATATTATATATATATATATATATATATATATATATATATATATATATATATATATATACATATATATATATATATATATATATATATATATATATATATATATATGCATGTGTGTGTGTGTGTGTATTCTTTTTTAAGCGTAAATACAAACTTAAGCGTATAAAATTACGTCGGCAGTATTAAAAAAAACAGTTGGTGTTTTGAAATAGAAGTTAAAAGTACAGTTTTGTTTCCACCCATTTTCAACTTTTTTTTGTTGAAATGTTAAATAAAAATCCATCTTGCCTCATTTGCCAACTTTACCTCGAAAATACATTTTCAAAAATAGTTATTTTATAATAAACACTAATTTTGTAAAATGATTATTTTTTTGTAATTTTTAAATATTTATCCTTTATTCGAGGGCATATATTTGAATATTTTTTTTGTGACATAATTATAGGGTAAATGTTCTAAATGTTCACACATCCTTAACCCTAAAGCGGTGGCTTATTGCTAATGATTATGAAAATAAAACACAATATATATATATATATATAGTTTTTTACCCATAAATTCAGTATTTGTTATACAATAACTTGAAGTACAATATATTAGATGGTTGTTTTTTTTAGCTTATTTTTATTTTAGAATGACTTTGCACATTCTGTTTTAGATACAAATATGATCAGATGTTATAAAACTTCATAAATATTTTTTTTTTACTCAAGAGTTTAACAGAGCGATAAAACACTTTATTAATCACAAAATAAGTTAAAAAAGACCAATATCATAGCCTACCCAAAATGCATAATTTTAGAGACATGCTAACATACTTTAGAAAATTAAAATGTTTCTAAAAAAGAAAAAGTCAGCGGACAGACAATTTCAAACACAAAAACATCTTTAAAAAAAAACACGCCAAAAAATTGAGCTATTTAAAAATAAATTATAAAAACAATTAGTATAAACTCATTATCGCAATAGTAACCGCATTTTCATTGAGACGTAATTATTAGATCGCGTTGGCTTTTTTCACTGATCATTACTACGCATTATAGACCAATTAGCATGGTTTTAACAATTAGTGTAGTATTTATAAATGTAAAATGTTGAATTCGTCAGTGAATTATTTTAAATTGTTCAGCGATTTATTTCGCTTAGTTACTGCTTTAGCGCAAAGTACATTTTCACAGACTTTTTTAAAGAATGAGTATTTTCAAATATAATTTAAAAATATTATTGATTGTTACAACGTTGCAGTCATTCGTGGTGTATGAAGATTGCTTACCTTTAAGTAATGTTCCCTGCAGTTATATGTGTGGTTACTCTGTATATCACGATGCTGGAAAGTGTCAACAAGATGGAAGATGCTATTGCTGGTGGGGCTGGACTGGTCCTAACGCTGAATATGAAAGTGAAACCTCAAACAGAATATTTGCTGACTTTTGCGTTACACCGTGTCATTATACTCAAGACTATAGAAATAAAGAATGTGCTAGTGACTATGTAAATGGAGTTATTAACCAAACATCATTTCCAGACACTACTAACCCACTGTTGATTATTACAACAATACCTACAGAATCAACTTCCACTTCAACAACTATTCTGGTAGAAAATCCAGAAGTGCCGACAACAATTGTTACAAAAAGCACCACAGAAGTTTCTACAACCACGGAAGCAATGAGAATTCCAAAAATGACAACAACAAAATCAGCTATAACCACATCACTTCCACCGATCATAACCACCACATCATTTCCGGTTAAAAAGACAGATGTTACCGAAAATACTGTGGAAACATTAACTTTTACTACAACATTACCTCCTACAACAACGACTTTCACAACAACTATAACAAGAACTCTGAGTTTTTCAACAGCAACGCTTTTTACCTCAACAGAACCCAGCACAACAAAACAAACTTTTTCCAAATCTAATGCAGAACAAGTAGCCGCATCAACAACAAGAGCAACTGAAACAATGGCAAGCCCGTTAACGACTTCTAAAACAATTTCAGCTGATAACTATTTAACTACTTCAAATATAAATACAGTTACAACGCATGCAGCTACAACCACCACAATATCGCCAAAAATTACCATAACGACTTCTGAAGCGGCGACGCTATCAACAACTAAAACATCAGTGAAGAAAGAATCTACGACCGAGTTTCAACCTCCAATAGAAATTCATTAAAAACTTATTAACGTGAATATTTTTTTACTTTTCTGTTATTTAAAAAAAAATTTAGTTAAAGTTGATTTTTATAAACTTGCGTATAATTTATTTTTCAGAAGTTTTTTTAAAAGCGAAAGAAACTTTTAATATATTTTTATTAAACTTATTTCAAATTCATTCATAATGTAATCTTTAGCACTATCTATGATAAAATTTATTTCTAAAAATTTAAAAATATTCAAAATTTATCCTTCTTCCTTGTTAATCAATATTTACTCCGCAGATTTATTTTTATTCGAACGAATAAATAATTGCAGGATGTGTTTTACTCTGATTGCTTTTTTTAGCTTTAAAATAAATCCATAAACCTATATTTTATATATATATATATATATATATATATATATATATATATATATATATATATATATATATATATATATATATATATCATATATATATATATATGTATATATATATATATACATATATATATATATATATATACATGTATATATATATATATATATACATATATATATATATATATATATATATGTATATATTATCCTATTATATAAAATTAAATTATTATTACATATATATATATATATATATATATATATATATATATATATATATATATTTATATATATATATATATATATATATAATAAAAACTAGTACTCAATATTTAATTTAAAATGAAAACATCTACTTTAACCGAACTTTCAGTGCCATCTCTTTAGTTCAGTCGCTATACAAATACTAATAACGTATCACAAACTTAACGTCACAAATAATAAAAACTAATTTTAAAATGTTGTTTTATTATAAAATTATGATATAAATTCAGATAATATCAGTAGCAAAGGAGGGCACGAATAATATCAGGATAATATCAGGAGGGCACGTATTGTTGACCATAGTAGAACAGCAATATCCACTTAACCATTCGTCACAGGATTCGCAGCGCATTCATAATTGAATCAATGTATACAAAAACGTTCTAAGTCATTTTTTTTTTAATATTTGACTCTTTGATGAAAATTTGTTCTTTGAAGACCGTTCCACCATTGTATAGTAAAAAATTCCGTAGTCAGACCTCTCCGTACACGTTGAATAGAGAGCTGAAATATTGTCTGTAAACTAAAAGGTTCTAGGTCAGTGACTTGGAAGGTTTTTGTTGGCAGCACTGCATTTTTGTTTTGTTTTGGTTACGAGTTTGAGGTTATTTGGGCTTATTTTATTATTCATCTCGTTGTTTTAATAAAAAAGGCTCATAATGGATGAAGAACCTAGTACTAGCAGTGGAAGAAAGGTTAAAAATGAGGCTATGTGGAAAAGGAATGTTGTTAAAGAAGCTAGAGTGAAAGGTAAAGAGTACATTGACTACAAAGGAAGAACTGTACCTGCTACTACTGTTGAAACTGATTGCAGGTGAGATTTGTATTGCAATTTCAATACCCAATTAGCCTTTTAACAATTTGTTTAGACCTATCATATCATATCATGCAAGATGTTTTCATAAAAACGTCTTAGACAAAACTAATTCAACACGTTCCGTATCGTTCAATTTAGGCTAGTGAATTGACTTTAAACAGTAGCCAAATGTTAAAGCCGAATTACTCAAACATCATTTTTTAGAGTTTGGCTATGGTATTTAGGCCTACCTCGAACATTTATATCAGCATAATCTAATGAGATATTTTGCTTTCAGATGCTCGAAAAAATGTACGGAACGTCTAAAAAACCAGAGCGACGAGATCTTCGCACGCATGAGATCTTTAGAGACAAAGAACGAGCAAGATGTGTTTCTACAATCATTAATTACAAGCAAGAAGGTGAAAACTCACCGACCCAGAAAGGAAGGTGCCGAAGGAAGAGTAGCTCATGAATTTTCATTTACATACGAGGTTTTGGTGGGGGATGCCAAAGAAAAGGTATGTGTGGATGCCTTTAAAAGCCTTTATGGTATTAAAATTAGTCGTATTCCCTGTTGGTATTAGGAAAATCATCAAAGGACCTTTGAGGGAAAAAATTAGGAACGAATGCAATCAGGGGCAATGTAAGAAACAGAGAAAATATGCTAGTAAAACTATCGATTATCTAGATGCTAGACTAAATGTCAAAATTTTGTACTCAATGGTTAAAGAAAAACATCCTGAAACAAAATGTAGCAACAAATTTTTTCTAGGCTACTTTAAGGACAACTTTACGTTAAGATTTGGCCGTCCCCAGATAGGCTCTTGTTGCGCCTGTGAGGAGCTTAATTTAAAATTATGAAGCCCTCATCTCAGTGATGCAGCGAACCTTTGATTTTTAATAGTTTTTTGTACAAAAAATGAATAAATATATAAAAGACAAGCTTTTTGTTATTATCCTTAACAAATGTAAACAAAAAGGTTCTAAGTCAGACAACTTTAACTATGTATAACACATATATATATCACAAATTTTGATATATATTTTAACAAATCTAATATTTAAAGATGTCAAAAAGCACCCAGATTTTTTTTGAATTTATTAAAGTAATAATTTTGGATTTAGTAAGTTTTTTCTCGTTCCCCGAAAAAATAGTTTTTATGATTTAGAACGTTTTTGTATACATCGATTCAATTGTCGTTTTGCTTTAATTTTATCTCCAAAAAAAAAGTCACAAGTTTGATATTTATTAGAACCCAAAGAACCCTTAGTTTATTTTGAAATTATGAACAAATTTTTTGTTCAAATAAGATACCATGGTGTGTATCCATTATAAAAATGTCAAAACTTACTGGTAAATTTACAGGTAAAGTTACCGGTTAATTTTACGCAACACTTTTCAACATTTCACAATATTATTGCTAATTTGCTTATTTTAGATTTAAATAGTATGCATTTTTTCAAATTGTTGTTTTGCATGCTTTGTTAATATTTTTTCTTAAATGACCGAAGTTACATGGTGACCGAACTTCGGCGATTTTACGGTATCGGAATTAAATTAGCGTGAAAATGGAGATAGCACGTTCAAATTGCTGTTGGTCAGATTTTATACTTGATAAAATATGTATATTTTTAGAAAATTACGAAAGAACTTTTGCAATTTTCATGTAACGTAAGTTAAAAAAACAAGATAAAGTTTTGTTTTTTCCAAAATTTAGTTTAAAAACTTGAGTTTTTATTAATATATGCGAAAGAATAGTAAATGTTACGTTTTTACATTTAAAGTTTTAAATAATGATGCTTAGTTACAGAGGCGTAGAAAGAATTTTTTGATGTTCGAGATAGGTAACTTCTAGACATGGAGCAAACTCCAAACATCTATATGTTTATACTTTTGTCAAATAATAAGGGTTTGCAAAAAATTGCGATGTTTGGAGGCTGGGAACAAAAAAGCCCCAAAATTTTCGCCCTCCCTGCTCCAAACGTGAGAGCAACAAGTTGTCTTAACTAGACTTATATTTATCGATAAATTTTAAATTTCATTTTAAAATATTTTAGCGTTCAAAAATTATGACCTTATAAATTTTAAACCCCTCTCAATTTGAGAGGGTTGCAAATTTTATATGGTATTAATTTTTAAACGCTAATAGATAATACTATGAAACTTAAAATTTATCGATGAATATAAGTCTAGTTAAGAATAGAACAAAAAATACTTCATCAACTTGTTGCTCTCACGTTTGGAGCAGGGAGGGCGAAAATTTTGGGGCTTTTTTGTTCCCAGCCTCCAATCATCGCAATTTTTTGCAAACCCTTATTATTTGCCATAAGTATAAACATATAAATGTTTGGAGTTTGCTCCATGTCTGGAAGTTACCTATTTCGAACATCAAAAAATTTTTTCTACGCCTCTGCTTAGTTAAAGCACATTTTTATTTTAAATTTGTGTAACGTGAGTTAAAATACTTGCATTTACTAAAGTTCTGGCGCTTTTTCGTTAACAAAATGAATTACGTCATTAAGTAATTCTTATTTCATAGCATTGGTCTAACTGAAACTTTTCATACTAGGAGAATTTAGAAAAAAAAAAATTTTTTTTAATGTTAATTGAAATTACTTATGTCATTGTTTTTTTATTTGTTTATGTATTCTTATTTTGGTTGAGATATAAATATAGATAAATAAATAAAACTACTTTTGTTTAGACATTAAAAAAAAGATTTATAAAAGATTTTTTTCATATTAGAAGAATAGCAAATTCTCCTAATATGAAAAAAAACAATTTTAAAATTTTAATTTTTGATTTATTAAAACAAATCGTTTGTGAAATTAAGTGCAATTAAGTGAGGTCATCCATAAAGCACGTCACCCTAATTTTGTCAATTCATAACCCCTTTCCTCATGTCACAAACGATCACTTATACCTGAACCCCTCTCCTTCCTAAACTGTTTAGCCACTTTGAATTGCAAAGTTGTTTCCCGATAGATATGTAAACTGTTATGTTCTGGGGTAGTTTTTCCGACCAGTGTACAGTGGGCCGGATATTAGACATATGGTGGACAAAATTATTCTGCGCTTGTTTTTCATTACTAAAACCCTTTCAATGTCCAAGCAAGCACTTTGTATTAAGATATCTTTACTTTTATTATAAATTTTTGTTAAATATTTGCTAATACTAAAAAATATCATTCAAACTTTAAAAACGCGGTTTTATTATGATGTAGATACCTAAGAAATATATAGTCAAGAGGGCTTTTAAAATGAACCATAAAGAACATAACTGGCTCATACCATTTATACTTTATAGAGGTCAGGATTGCGGCAGATTGAATTTTAGCGATGAGCTTCTAAACAGCTTATAAGAGTGACTAGTACAAGTGTACATTAAAAAAATTTATCATGTAAGAAAAATATATCTTAAGCGTTTTCAGGTAATTATGTTCGATTATTTGCAGTAGTAGCACTATACCTAAAAATAATACTATAAGTATAATAAGCCTGGTATAATAAGACCTGAAGAGCCGATATAGATGTTTTGATCGTGTTACGTTCTCGACCTAGAATAATCTAGGTCGAGTAAGTAATACGTATTGATCTAAGCAGTATACGTTTCTCAAAAACTTGTAAGACTTATTTGTACACAACAAGGTTGTTTTATTTTATTATAACGTGCACCATGAAGGTGTGACGGGGCTTGTCACTCAGACTAGTACTGCGTATTTATTATTTTTTTTGTTCTTATACTTTTTTCAGAGTTGTTAGTCCTTGGCCTTAAGTTCAAAAACTAGGTTCTTGGTCTTGACCTTGGTCTTGACACCACATCCTTTTGAATTATGAATTTTCTTGAACATTTTATAAATATTATCATTTCATAATTTCTTTAACTATAACTACAATTTACCTCTAGCATGAAATTTTAATAAAATTATGTGATGCAAATTTTAAACAATATTTTATTACAAAATAAAACTTCTTATCTCTAAACCTTGTGAAAAAAAACAACAGAATACATTTAAAACGTTCTTCGTTCGTAATACATTACTTTTTCTTGGTTGTTCTGCGAGGAATATTTGGCATTCGTCACACGGATAAAAATAGTCTTTTTTGTGTTGCTATTGGTAGGTCTGCTGAACAATAAACACAAATGTCAAGATAGTTAGCTAAGTAGTACAAAGGTTCAACTGGTTCACCACAATTCATTGATCGAACAACACCACATCTTGCAAACCTTTAGGCAATTCTGTATCCTGCAGTAAGAAACCACAAGAAACACACACACCATCTAGAGCATATTCAAGTAGTTGCCTCTCATTTGTTTTAAGTTTTTGTGATGCATAGATTATTCTCCACATACCACACTCATCACAACACAGCATCGTGCCACTATACTTGGCATGTTGTACACTGGCATAGAAAGGAAGAGAACTGCCTTTAGCTTTCTTGAGTGAAGGTCTATTATTTTCAGAAGTTTCTGTCCTATATATTTCCACAAAAGATTTAAAATTACCATCATCTTTCATCATAGGGTCTGGAAACAATTTGATCTTAGAGAATTCTTCAGTAGACAGCCTTAATCTGCCACAGATTTCACATTCTGGAATACCGCACTTTTTCACTTCAAAGAAATAGCGACGTTGACGGCAACAATGACTTAAAAACTGTTTTAAAATTGATGTCAAACAATTCTGACTTATTTTTTCACTATAGCTTAGATTAAACTCAGAATCTATTCTATTTAAACAACTCCACACTTCATTTTGAAGTTCTTCAGAAGTGTATTACATTAAACTTGTTGTCTTTTGACTGTAATCTTTCAGTAGTTTTTCTCAGAAATATTTTCACAGGCTCAATTGAGTTCAATATATCTTTGCGAAGATTATGCTTTTATGCAATTATTCTTATATTTGCAACACTATTTCAGCTTTTTATAGCTTCTTTGCTACTGTCAACCATTCTATCCCGTGCAACACCAAATAATTGAAGACCCATATTCAAGATTGACATTACTCGTTCATCAGGATTTCTATATGAATGATAAGGAGCAGTGCGAGCAGCACATAAATAGTCAAGATCAAGATAAAAAAAGGAAATCATAGATAACTTTAAACTCATGTAGGTCACTCTGTGGTCTTTGAACTAAGAAAGCTATCCGGTCCACTGTACTACAGTGGACCGGATATTAGACATGGTGGGCAAAATTATTTTGGTCATTCTTTTTTTTTTTACTAAAACCTTTTAAATGTTGTAACAATCTCTTTGAATTAGGATACATTTATTTTTATTATAAATTTTAGTTAAATTGTTATTAATACTAAAAATTATTTAACAAACTTTATCAAACTTTTAAACGCGGATTTATAATTTTATAATTACAAATATTTAAACTTCATAAAATTGTGAAACTAAATAACAAACTCTTTTTTTTTTAAAGCAGGAGCTTGTTCATCACACAGCTTTTTAAGAGTGTATTTTAGAAGATCTTTTAACAGTGTGTGTAATGAATAGTCGTCTACATATAGGATATGTTTGGTATTTCTTCAGCATCATTTCTTAGAAGCTGGTACCACCATCAATAATTAATGCCAAAGCTTCATCAGATGAATATTTCTTTGCCGCTTTTATGGGGTTTTAATTTCAAATTTTTGGAATTTTTTGGCAATCAGCATTTAATGTACTGTAGGTATATTGAAAATCTTGAACTTGCTGATTTTTATTATTTTATGCAAAATGAATATTATTATTGTTTGCATCCACTTTTTATTTTTATAATGTTTTTGCTAAAGTTACTGCTTACTATAGCTATGCATAAAAATTAAAAATTTTATGCTTTTTTATTATACATGGAACCGTAACTGATTTTTGTGGTTTTAAAAGATACTCAAAATAATTACAAAATAGTAAAATTAATCTTAAGTTTACAGCAAGTTTAAATAAATATTGAACAGAAAAACCATAATGATAATGTTTGTTCCTCTTACTGAAATAGGTAATTAGTTTGCAGTAAAAAATTTGTTCACAATAAAAACGAAGTTTTTCTTAGCTTTGATATGATACTTTAAAGTTAATGACTGTAGACAATTCATTTTTTTAAATATATTATTTATTGCATTGTTTCTAACCAAATTCAGAAATTTCTCCTCCCAAACACAAGACTTCATATTTATCACAAACTTCTAAAGTTGCAATTTAGTTGAAGTTAAAATCTTTTTTTTTTTACTTGTTTCATTAGATATGTCGGAATAAAATGTTTTAGTGGGGAGTATAACTCCGATACGTCAAAATGAAAAGAATACTGCCGAATCCTTGTATTTTATTTAAAGTTTATGTTGACCATGCTCTAGCAGATCAAACATGTCAAATGTTGTTATCATGATTCAAAATCGTGATGATGATTTATCTCAAACTTTGATCGCTTTATCATTATCAAACATCCGCATAACTTTAGAAATGGTTTTAAAGCAAAAAAAGTGTCATATTAATTTAAATTTTTGGAAAAATTTTTTTTTTTAATTGTGCACAATTATAAAAACATAACTATTTTATTAATTACATCTTAAAATATTTACAATTTATAAGCTATTATATTGTGATGCTAACAGGTTATTTGTTTTAAGACTTTCACACATAACCTCTAATAGGAAATAACTTCCTCTATTTACAAACGTTGTCTATCAACACAAAGTATGGTACCTTCTCTTGGTTATAAATTTCATTTTAACCTATCGACGATAACAATCCGGTGTCTTTTTTACTCTTATTTCATTGTAATATCACTGTAACAATTTTTATAAATGCGATCATTATTGACCATTTTTAACAAACTTTCAGACACTTGAGTCTCTTTTCAATATTTTGAAAAAAGACAATTAGCCTGCGACATCACCTTTGACAATTCTTCCGAATGCTAATGAACTAGAATCCGCCAACTTAGTTGTCTTATTATCATAAACATTCCAACTTTCACAGGATTGTTGTTACGTGTTTTATTGACCATATCAATCACAAATCTTTCAACAAAATCACATTTTTGCTTTTTATTCTATGCTTTTGTCTGAGTATTTTCCGTTCTTTTAACATATGACAAAGCTACACGCAACCAAACGCAAAACTGAAAGCTTCTTTACCATTTTTGCAAGAAAAGATGTTATTCCATGACAATGATTTTGAATTTTATTAAAATTATAGTCATATCTCTAAAACAACTTCTTGTTTTCAATTCTGCCTAGTAATCCTGGAACTCTTACTATTTCGGAAACACGAACCATCGACTTAAACCTAGTCTATACGTATCCAAATTGTCATAACTCAACAAACTGGTATATTTGTTGTTGTTTACAACAATAGCATCAATGTGTGATTACGTTGCTTTCCAGATCTTTATGTCAAGCAATAAAACTTTTGTAAACACCGCTTTCATTATGAAGGGTGCAACATTTAGACTGAGTTTTATTCTCCATTTTTATTCCAGTCTCAAAGTTTGTCAGCACCCACATTAGTATTTGTCATAAATGCTTCAATAAATGTTGAACACGCTTCCTGAAGTCTAATACTCGTTGCACTTTTTTTAGAATCTGCATCACTTTTATAAGTGGAAATAAACTTTTTATTAAAAAGTTACAAAAGTTTATTAACAAACACTTTCTATTACTTGTATTAATATTATTAATAATATCAAAAAATAAGTGTTATATAAAAAAAAGTTATTCATTTTTATCAAAAACGAATATTACTTTTAATAGTGTTATGAAAATACGCTTCTTTTGAGACCCAGGTTGACAAACTTTTAAATAATTTTTTTGGTGACAATTAGGGATTTTATCCCAAAGATTTGAACCCAAATATCTTTACAATTTGACGTAATGGTGAAAATGAGTTGCATATTTGAAATCAGAATGAGAAATGCTAAAGGAAAAACTATTGTTTGCTCGGCAACAGAATTTTTTTTTTGTTGCCCTGTGTTATTATATGTTATTACTATTATTACGGTATCATTACTATTATTATATCCTATGTTATGCTATAAAAATCAACCGATTAATAGCACTGAAAAAAAACACGTTTGTGAAATATCAATTTGTTAAATGATATTTCACAATAATAGATAATTTATTTCACGATATAGGTACTCCTAGCAATTGTTTCAATCTTTTGGCAGCTTATTTTTATCAAAAGCTCTGAATCTTAAAGCTAATAGGAAAACTCCAAACTACATCAATAAATAAAAGATAAAAAACCCCTGCAAAAAACAGTAATAATAGAATATATATTATATTTTTAGTTACATTATTAATTATATTATGCATTATAAATGAGTTACAAATAGAATGTTTTATTGGTGGAATAAAACTCTATTACTTTTCAAAACATTTGATAGATTCCTCTAAACCAACATCAATAAGTTCCTCATGTTTGTGTTCCCGTAAAATAGATTTTAATACTTGTCAAAATCTCTGAAGAGAACTTATATCAAATGTATTTCTTACATTAGCAATTAAAAAAAGTCAGCTTGCAACAATTTTTATTCTGTTTTTCAACCAAACGCGCACACACGCCTTTTTAAAAAATCAGCAAATCAGGTTGCTCATATCTGCGCTTATTTTGTGCGAAGAAGCAAAACACCAGCAGCTAGTTTTAAATATTTTTTACTATGTAGAGGAGAAAGGATAAAGGTATCCAAGAAAGCCTTTCTTTCATTTTTTGGCATTACTGAGGACAGGGTTTTATGGCTTATTGACCTCCTAATAAAGGGTAAATCACCTAAATAAAAACGAGGTAAATATTACAAAAAGAACGCGCTTTATACCAAAGTACATTAGAATATTTCATTATTCCCCACCCTGATTAATCACTATGGCACCAAGCTATAAGTTACGTTGATCTCCGTCAAAAAAAAATGCATTTTTTGTTTAAATAAAAGTACCCTAACTTGACAACTTCATTACGGTTTGAAAATCCCCAGCTGTTAGTGATGCAACTAAAAGGATTACTTACCATAAAAGACAAGCACTTATTTACCATTAAAGACGAGCTAAGAAATTTTAAAATAAACTTTAAATTGTCACCAAGATATGTGTGGAATGTGAAGATATTGTTGCACTTTCATTTGGTTTTACACGAAATCCCTTATCCCTTTCAGTGATCCGAGTTTAGGATATTTTTTACTTGAGGCCACTTTGGATAAAATGTTATTGGGTAAAAAACATAAGAACTAGGTAATTTGAATTGTTCCTGTACCACAAAGGAATAGTCTACAAAGGAGCAAATGATATATGCAGTATGCATTTAAAATACATTGACACTAATACTTCATCAAATGAAAAAAATATGAACCTCTTTTCTAACAGAACATGCGGACAGAATCGGAATCACACCACGATAAGATTATGTCTTGCTTTTACAGATACGTTTTATTACAGGGATGTTTTGGACAGTTTTTCAATACTTTCAGGTTCGAGGGAATTCATGTCTTTCGAACAATTGAATTTTCGGTACAATAAGGAGGATGATACGTAAACATGATCAAATATATACACCTGGTGATTATGAAGCGTTGTGTTAGTAATAGCAAATAAGGAGGAGTTATGACATTTTTTCTCTTTTCTGAAAAAATTTAGAATTTGTTTGTGGTATCTGTATTTCCCAAATCAAATGTGATAGATAAGTATATTAAGTTAGACCAAAGTAAAAGCAAGAGACAATCATATATTTGAATTTTACATTTATTTAATACACTTAAGTTGGATAAAATGAAATATTTATATTCCTAAAGAACTCATTGTTTCCATCATGGTTACATTATTACCTATTGTGTAAATAAATTATTTTAATATCTTACGGCAACTTTTTAAATGCGAAATGATCAATCACATTTTCCATGTTAGTTTTTTTTAAGAGAATTTTTTCATTTAAAGAATGGCTAAGTTTTTGACCTAAAGGAATTTTTTTCCCATTTTTAAAGCTGAAAATATTTTTTCTTACTAAAAAAAATTTTAAAAACGATGAAATTTAAACTTTGTAAACGACGCAGCAGACAAATGTTCTTTCTCCAACATCCATACAAAAAGTTACTTGTGGTAATTATTTATTTTATCATAGTTCATTAAAAATAGTTTTTTTTTAAAATAATTTTAAAAAAAATATTGAAACCTGGCCCGCTAGCCTCGCAGCAGCCAGCTAGACTTAGGTAAAGATGGAGCTGGGAATTAAAATCATATTGATGAACATTTATATGTGAATTAATATTAAAATGGTATATTAAGATAATACCGGGATTCCGGATCTTAGATATTTTGTACGGAAAAATATTTGTTAAAACTAACAAAAGTAAAAAAAAAAAACAGTGTTGTTATTGACTTCGACTAAATCGACTAAAAGTCGATTAGTCGAAAGTCAAAATTAGTTAACTTCGAAAAAATCAAATTGTCAATTTAGTCGATTATGGATTTCCTACTTTTTTTACTCGACTAAATTGATTAAAAGTTAATTTAGTTGAATAATGATTTTAAGATCCCTTAATACAATTTAACTTTTTCAATCTTAATTTTTATTTGTTCATTTAAATAACAAAACCATGTACTATTAAAACTAATAGGGTAGACTAAGGTATTATGAGCACCTTAAGCAAAAACTGAAATATTTTCTAAAATAATTATGCTGGATTCAAAATTTTGGCGAATAATCAATTTTTAGCGATCACTACGCATGATCCACATAGATATTCGGGCAACCGAAATTGTTTTTTATAAACACAGAGGTTTTAAAAAAGTACCAAAAGTGCTCATATTACCCAGACCACTTGGTAATATGAGCACTTTAAATTAGTCAAAAAATTAACATTAATTAAGCGAAAAAATATCATCCTGACAATTAGAACTAATTTTTGGAGTATAATGATTCGATAAAATTCTAAATTTTAAACTTTAAACAAGAAAATTATAAATTTATTGAGTTTAAATTACAAAAAGATAATTATTATTGTTAAATTTGGATAAATATAGCAATGCTATACTTATATATATTAGGGATGGCACTTTTACTTATTTTGATGTAAAAACGCGAACTACTTTTTAGCTTAAATTACTTTACATAACTCATATAAAAATATATAATTTACTCACATTTAAAAGTAATTCGTTTTTTTTTTTACATAAATTATATAACGTGTAAAACTTAGTTACTTAAGTTAAGTTTTTAAATGAGTGATTGTTACTCGAAAAGGTAATTTACTTTTGCATGTAAAAGTTATTTGCATTTTTATTTTTACTTGTAAATGTAACTTAGGAAAAGTTTACAAGCAAAAATAAAAATAAGAGGTATTTTATCAAAGATTAGAAATTTGTTCATCTTATGTAATCATTTTATGTGCTCATATATCAGCCATCTTTATTTATAGTTGTTACCACAGTTTTTGACTACCAGTTTTTGGTAGATAATTTTTGTTTTTAGCTAATTAAAGTAAATTTTCTTACCGTCCTTATGTTTTTTATGGAGATCATGGTTATAATAATTTCAAGAGTTGACGTTTTTCATTCGGATTATTGATATTTATGCTTCTTTTTAGTAGTTTTTCTTTTAACAACTCTCATGTTCCAAGAAATTAGACTTAAACTTAAATTGTTATGGCGGGGCACAGTGAATTAAGGTACAGTAAATAGGTTGATTTATTATGCCCCATTAATGATCTTAAAGTCGTAGAGCACAATTAAAATACTAATTTTTGATCAAAATATGAAAATAAGTTTTTTAAATTTATCTTATTCGAAACTCTATCTTCTTTCGTTTAATTTATGTGTGTAATAGAATTTATTTTTGGAAATGTGATAAAAATCTTCATTTGCAATATTATTTACCTTAGCAACGCCGTAGCAACCACAAACATATCTCTGTTTATTGTAAGTTGAGCAAAACTTGCAAGCTAATTTGTCTTTTTGTTGTGTCTATCATGCTTTTAATTGTTTACTTATCAACTTTGCTTATAAAGAAATTTAAATGTCGAAAATTTTGTTGAAGCACGATTCAAAAATTCAAGTTGTTACTGTTGTATTAGATCCTTTTGTTGTTAGTATTGGATTAAAGATTTATTATTAATTAGTAATAGATTATAAGATCTATCATAAATAATAAATAAGTAAGAAAATAAACTTTAAAAAAGAAATAAACAAAAAAAGAAAGCTGTTTTTGCAATAGTTTTTCTTTTTACGGTATTCCAAATACTGAACGACACAATTTGTTTCCAATATTTGCATCAAAATGATTCATTTTGATGCAAATATTGGACTCTAAGTAAAGATTATAAACCAAATAAATCTATTCCTCTATCAATCAAAAATCTTATTACACCCATTTTTATGGATTTATAGAAGGGTAAATTGCTGTTAAAATGTTTGCATGGTCAAAGACAAATTTTAAATGAAGCGCTTAACTCACTCACATGGTCCAAGGTACCTAAATTCGCATTTGTTAGTATAGATGTTGTGTAAATGGGTGTAAAATTTGCTATCTTGCATTTCAATGATGGCAGAAATGCTGTTTAAAAAGTATAACAGCATTTTGATATACAAGGAAATGTTATACAATTGACAACAAGTTTAGCAGGCAATCTATTAGTAAAATAAATTTAACGTAAGACTATTACCTAAGACTATTACCTAAGACTATTACCTAAGACTTTTACCTAAGACTATTACCTAAGATTATTACCTAAG
Organism: Hydra vulgaris; assembly: GCF_038396675.1. Lineage (NCBI taxonomy): Eukaryota > Metazoa > Cnidaria > Hydrozoa > Anthoathecata > Hydridae > Hydra > Hydra vulgaris. The sequence continues at coordinate 47,717,909 of NC_088920.1, read as the reverse complement.
ACTATTACGGTAAAGAAACAGAGAAAAAAACTAAGAGCAATAAAAAAAGGATTCAGTAAAAATCTTAACGCAAATGAACCTCAAGACTTATATGTTTCAGGAGGCTTTAACACGATTTTACAGTTTAAATGTGATTTTTTCTTTATTTGTACTTATCTTTGTTATTTCTGCAAGTTGAGTTTTTCATATTTTATCAAGATTTCAAAACAAGATTTTTTCTGATTGAATAAAGCTTTTGTTCTGAAATTTTCAGGACATATTCCTAACAATATTTAGAACTCATTTGGCAGATTTTGTTTAATTAATTTTAAGACTTATTGTTTTTAGTTTTCACTTCTTTAAACTGCTTGTAAATCGTACAAAATTCAACTTATCTTAAAAAAAAGGTCATATTTTTACATATAGAAGGACTAATTAAAAATCTACCTGTTAAATGGAGTAAAATAATGTCATCAACAGATCTGCAAAGTTTGATTCATGGTTCTTAAGTCTAACTTAAAATAACGTGTTTTAAAAACATAAGAATTAGGTCTTCATTTACACTGTTTTTGCGCCATTATAAATTTTTGGTAAAGTTTTTCAAAAAATTTTTTTTGCTAAAAAATTTCATTTTTTTTAGTGAAGCATTTCTGCATATCTTTAAAACTTTTTTAAAAATCTTTCAAAAAAAGTTTTTGTGCTCAACCACCTTAAAGATTAAATTCATGCATTTTTAACAAATAAACTACATGAAAATGAATTTAATAGTTTTTAGTTATGAATAATAATACCTGAAAAGTTTATAACTTTTTTATAAGTTTTGTTATTAATAAAATTCTTCTTTTTTCTTCTCAATTTTCAATATGTCTATTTTTTCGATTTTATACTAATCTAATTAATAAAAGTATGCCAAAAGTAGAGTGTACAGTGTCTTTACTCCCTCAGCCTCAAAGTTATTTAGCTATGTCCTTATTCACTATCATTAATTCACGACTGTGATCATTTATTCACGGTGCCCCAGTACTGGGGCACAGTGAAAAACATAACATAACTCACGTTAAACCATTCTGTGAGCCGTTAGATAATTAATATTTGGGTTTTAATGATTTATTATCATGAAGGACATATATCTCAATCCTTTCGCCTTGAAAAAATAAAATACATATTTTAAATTATGCTCAATTTAAAAAATAAAGAAATTTGATCCACTGTGCCCCAGCTTCTCCTACTTTTAATGGTAAGTCGTGTAAAGCAAATTACTTTGAAAAGTAATTTTGGCTATAATTATGTAAAAAATACACATCGAAATGTAACTTACTTTTTAAATGTAAAAAAAGTTATTTATGAAGTAAAACTACGTAAATATAATATTTAAAAAACATAACACATAAAATATAATATTTAAAAAACATAACACATAAAATATAATATTTAAAAAACATAACACATAAAATAAAAAATCATAACAACAAATTACTTTTACGTGTAAAAGTAACTAATTAGCAATAACAGCTTACATAAATGTAATTTGAAAAAAATTGTTATACTTTACTTTGTAAAATTTTATACTTTACTTTGTAAGTAAGTAAAATGTAAATTATAGTATTTACTTTCTCAAAGAACAGTCATTTTATGTTGATTTAACATAAATTTTGAGATAGATAGCGTATTCAAACCAATTGCCAGCTTTAGGGCACTTCTGGATAATACTTCAGGTAATACTCTGATGTATGTGGGCAGTGTTTGTGGTGCGAAAAGATTTTTTTTTACGTATATCATAAAGGGTAGTTCTATTATAATTAGAGGCAAATATTGTCAACATGCGGGTATACTAGTAGTGTAGAACAGGCTCCCTGCCGCATGAGTTCTAATAGGGGCTGCTAAATAATCATTGATTCTTTATTTCTTTTTTTTGTTGAGCAGAAATAGGTTAGTGCCCATAATGAAACTTAGGCGTGGGGGAGGGGGAGGGGTAGAGGGCATAATTTCTAAGCTATGGTTAATTCATGCATGTGTAAACCTTGACTAAGTCACTGTTGGTTAGAGCACGCTTTTTCTCCAGTTTTTTTTCTTTGTATTTGTCTTTTCAATCAAGTATTTTGTTATGGTAGTATGACGCAATATAACATTTTTGGTATCCGCAAGGACATCGACTGCTAAAACAATTTTTAAAAAATTATAAGTCATTTAAACTATCTTATATAATTTATATGATTAAAGGAGTGTTTATCAGATATAATCTTTTATTGCGTTTTATCATATATAATCTATTTGAAAAAAGATGGTAAGGAAAGCTGTTCAATCTTATATTATAGGTTGTGGACAGTAACCTCCTTTTTATTGCGTTGGTGTCCAACTCGCATAAGGATGATTAGAAAAAGAAAATTTTATTCAATTTAAAATTAAATTTTCAAAAATTTAAAGTAAAAAGTTAACAAAAGTGCAAAAGGTCACAATATTTAAACAACCATATTTCAATATAACAAATCACAATATTTAAACAACCATATTTCAATTACATATTTAAAATCAGGCCCATAGCAAGTTTTTTGTTTTTGTTTGAGAATTTAACATTATGTAACGATATGGAGCAAACTCCAAACATTTATATATTCATGTTTATGTAAAACTTTTTCAAAAGTATTGCGATAATCGAAGAATAACGAAGAAAATTAAGTTTTTATAAGTGACTTAAGTCTACAAGATCATTTGTATTTTTCAAACAATATTATAATATTGTTCAAATTATTCTTACTTTTATTATTATTAATTTGATAATCATCAATTTAATTTTTTTTCCAAATTTAATTTCGTCATTAATTTTTTTTATTTTTTTATTACATAAACCACGGCGAAAAAACAGATTTAATCGCAATTAACTGCGGAGTCTCCCAAGGATCAATTCTAGGACCGCTTTTATTTCTAATTTAAATAAATGACTTGAGTAAATTTTCCAACATTTTAAACTCAAATTTATTTGCCGACGATACTAATGTATTTTATTCTAATAAAGATATTAATATTTTATTTGCAACAATGAACAAAGAGCTTGCGAAAACTAAGCGAATGGTTTATATCGAGTAAATTGTCCATAAATATTAAAAAAAAAAACATACTTTCTTCCATTGTCTTCACGATAAAGACAACGTTCCTTAAAAAATCCTAAGCTTTTTATTAATAACTCTTATGTCAAAAGAGAGCGTTCTTTGTTGTTTCTAGGTGTAGTTTTAGATAAAAATGTAACGTGGAAAGAACACATACGTATAATTCATAATAAAATCTCATAAAATATAGGCCACTTATAAAAAGTCAAACAGTTGTTAAACCAAACTTGTTTGAAATTTATTTATTTTTCTTTTATTCATTTCTATCTAAATTACGCTATCGTTGCTTGGTGCAGCACTAAAGTATCTAAAAATAAAAAAGCTTTTAATTAAACAAACGCTTCTCGCACACTAAATTTCATTTTAATAAATTCAAAATACTTAACGTATTTCAACTTAATTTATATCATATTCTTATATTTATGTTCAAAGTAGATAACAAAATGGCACACATTTTATTTAACTCATTTTTTGAAAAAATAAATCATTTATACCCAACAAGATTTTCAAATAACATATTCAAATAACATTATATTCAACCAAAAGTATATTATTCTGCTACTACGTTCTCGATTGCAATCAGAGGACCTAAATTATGGAACACGTTATTGGATAATAAGTTAAAAAAAATTCCTTCCCTTGATCAATTCAAAAATAAGATAAAAAAGAAACTTCTGATAATTGACAACGAACTAGACTTCTTCTGAAAACTTTTAAATAGGAGTAATCACTCGTTTTAGTTACTTGTTATTTACTTTATTTTTGATCATATTTATTTTTGATTTTAATTTGAATCTTTACCTTTTTTTATTTGATGTTCATGTTTTATCTCATTTTTATTTATTTTTAAATTCGAAATCTTAATAAATAAAAGTTTGAAAAAAAATAAAATTATGTATATATAAAAAGTATTTTTTGTATTTGCATTTATATATGTATTTTATCCATATATTATATTGTGATAACGGTAATACTTTTTTTTGTTATTTATATTCTTGTTTTGAAGGGGCTTGGCGGTAAGACTGAATTTGTCTTCTTCTTGCCCCAGCCGTGTATATACATTTTGTAAAAGTCTAATTTTGTAAAAAAATTCTTTATGGCGAAATACATACATACATCATTCTTCAATGCAGTTGATTTTTAATTTTTATAATTTTTTATTTTTCTAAATTTGCCGTTTGAAATTATTACTTTTCTTTTGTAAAATATACGAATGGCGGGCGCAAGAACAAGACAAAAATAGTCTTATTGCCAAGCACCTAAATATCCGTACATAATAAAGTCATTAAAAACTTGTCATTAAAAATTGATGATCATGTGTTTTTCTGAAGTTTGTTCTTAATAAGTTTATAAATTGTTATTTAATAAGTTTATATTTTTTATGTAATAAGTTGACAATTATAGTTTTGAATTTTTTGGGATTATATCTAAAAAAATAATAATATATAAAGCTAAAATACTAAATTCTTCTGTTTTAGTATGTTTTTATTATGTAGTATTTTAGAAAAAGAGAAATCATTTTCTAAAATAACGTACTAAAACAGAAGAAATATTGCATAAAAAACAGAAATTTTGAATAATTTTATTTTTTTAACATATAAATAAAATGGTTTAAAAAATATTATCCATGAAAATATAAATTAAACAAAAAACAAGATTTAATTTTAAATTGATTTAAATACAAACATTGCGTGGTATGCGGCGATTCCTATTATCACCAAACCGATTAGAATTACTTAACAGCATCTTTAACTTATAGTATTATCAATAGTTACGTACAAATGAGATCTTTTAATGTGTTGTTAAAAACCATATTAAACTCATTTAAAGACTTTATGGTAACCAATAATATAATGATGTCTACTTGCGTAAATTTTGTGATGTAATATTATTATAATTATAAAAAACCAATGATTTTGGTTAATAAATATACTTTTGGTAAATAAAACATACTTAAGTGCCAAACTTAAACACGTTCTTGTTTCTATCACATAAGAATGTTTAGGAAAATGTTGAAACAACCATCTTGTTTGGTTTTGGTGTAAACTTTATATTATCATAACCTTTGAATTTTTAATTTTAAAACCTGTCGACTTAAACTTAGTGTAAGAAAATAGAAAATAAAATTTACTAATTTTTTGCCCTCACATTTAGGGTAGGGATGGTAATTGTTTTAGGGAATTTTTATTCCAGGCTCCAATCACTGGATGCGTAGATTGAGATTATTTCTTAATCTACGTATAAATCATTGCTTAGCTACAGCTCGAGTTATACGTAGATTGTGACGTATATTACACAGTAGCGTAGCAAAGTATTTTTGGTCAGTAGACATACGTGGCCAAGGTGCCCGATTTCTGCTTCTCTGGAACAAGAACTTTTCTAAAAAAAAAACAAAAAAACTCTTTAAATATATCTTAGTGCTCCTAAACCTTGCGGCTCTGTGTTCAGTTGCTTGTGGGACCGTAAGTTTTGCTTGTACTGGCCTTACAGTATCTAGGCCACTGATACTACACGCAGATAAAAATATATTTACGTGAAAAGTTCTAAATTTTTTATGCCCATATAAAAGTTCAGTAGTTGTTTAAACCAAGACTTTTCGATTCAAAGGATATTCTTGAGCAAGTGAACATTTTTCGTATTAAAGTGGCAAAATATCTTTATAAAATAAAGCGTCCTCTTAAAAAGTTTAGGGCTCCTTAATCTTCAGAGCATGATGTTATAGCCTACATAATTCAGGACAGGTTTAAACTTTCTCACCTTAGTTTATAAATAATAAATACATTTACGCAAAAAAGCTTGTAAAAAAGAACCAACAATTATGTCAATTATTTTCTTTTCAAATAAACTGCCCTTTCTGAGTCTCCTATGGGATTATGCGCCTTCTGCTAACTGCCTTGTTTCAGCTTTGTCTAAATTCCAAACCTTTCCAATCGTTGGCCAGAGAATGTATATTTTTGAAACGGTTTGATTCAGAGAATGGTTATTATAGCTAAAACTACCATGGACCGGAACTAGAGAGGATTTTAATCATGGGCAGAAACCTATTATTGATATTTTCAAACTTTACAGGGAAGAATTACCTAAAACCGCGAAAATCAAATGTTTCGGCAATCTAAATGTTAGTGACTTAAAGTTCTACTTTTGCCGACATTTGATGCTAAAATTTCAATGTTAAAATGCGGTTCTGCAGCTTCATGTACAAATACTATTATAATATTGAAAACAAGATGTTAATAGCTCTTTAAAAACTGGAAAATTTTTATAAATTATAAACTTTGGGTCTTCCGTCTTTAAAGATTGCTAACCCCTTGTTTATACATATTATCAAATACATTATTTTATTATGCTAGACTCTATTAGAATTAGTTTGCATTCAATGTGGAAGTGGATTAGGTCTAAAATTAAAGTAAGGAGGATTGGCACATTCACGTTTTGTGACTAAGCGCTGTACATAAATTATGATAAAAATATTATGATAAATATTTAACATTATCTAGGAGTAGGTCTGTTGACGGGCACGTTGGTTACTACCGTTATCCAAAACAATATATATATATATATATATATATATATATATATATATATATATATATATATATATATATATATATATATATATATATATATATATATATATATATATATATATATATATTAAGTTTGCAATTATTAATCGCAATATAACAACTTAAAAATATAAACTTGTTTTGTGAATGAAGATCTTGAAGGTCTTATCAAAAATTTCAATAGTTAGGATTTCTTTATAATAGTAAGAGTTTCGAAAAACATCGAGGAATACTCTCCTCCATCAAAGTTTTAATGCTTCTTTTTGTTCCTTTAAATTTCATAACTAAAACGATTTTTTTATTATTGGCATAATATCGACATGCAGTTCTTCGATAAGTTGAGTGAATTTAATTTTTTTTACCTTCTATCATTCACTGAAAGAAGTTTAAGCCAATAGTGTTGCATGTAGTAATCCCTTTTACTCCTATTCACTTTTTGTTCAGAGCAAGCCTTAGTAATTTTAAATGGCTGTATATATTTAAACAATTTTTCTTGAAGTTGTAGACTATTACTAGTAGTAATAGTAGTCTATTACTACTATTTAAAAATGTTTAACTTTTTTCATATTTTTCAAATTTTAGATAAGAAAAGGGGGGGGGGGGGTAAATTAATTGTTGACATAATTTGTTGACACGGGGGAGAGGGAGGGAAAAATTGCCAAAAAATTGTTGACGTAGTTAATGGACAGCCCCTAATTTGAGCACGCTCATATTACACAAAAATGATATCTTTAAATAAAGTCAAAAGTAATTGTTTATATGCATTGTTTTTCAAACAAAAAAAAGCTGATTTTTAAGTAACATATTTTTCTTTATGAAAAATTAAATTTCATTATTTTAGCATCAAAATTTCGCGCCAATGATTTTTTTCATGCGTGATGATAATATTTTACCAACGCAAAAAATTTAATAGCATTTTAATTAGATGAGAGCCGCTTACTACTGCATATAAATTTACGCTAATGATACTGATTTCTGTTATCACCACCTAATGTCGATTCAAAAAATACAAAGCAACTGCTTCTATATAAGAAATTTTTTAGTATGCTCATATTACCAAGGTCATATTACCCTTATCTACCATACATTGTGTATTTTTGTTTTCTCGATTAAAGTTTTACCTTATTAAAAGCATTATAGCAATATTTATATGTAATTAAACTTTCGGTTACGTGTTTCGTTTTTTGTTTGTTTGTTTGTTTGTTTTTGTATACTTAATGGCTGTGATTTAATTAAATACTTTCATAAAGGGGCAGTCCACGCTGGCTCGGGGCTCTGACGCAAAAATTAAATTACGAAGCTCGAAAATCTTAACGTCATCTATACAATCATGTGTGTAATCTAATTGTATTGACAAGAATTTAGGGGGTCACTAAATCATTGGGACCTGGGTAAAAATTGTCCCGTTGTCGTTTTTATTTTTTTTTATTTTCTGATGCTCCACTAATATTTACATGATATGATATTTAAAAAAATAAAAATATTTTTATTGCAATTTTTTTCGTAAAAAAAAAAAAAAAAAAGAAAAATCCCACGTTGACTCGATTTCAAAAATGTATTTAGTCCATTTAGAAAGTCGGCAACACTGATCTCTACAATAACGTTATTATAGAGACCGTGGGTCCGGCAGTCGAGTTATATTAGTCGTAACAACACTAATAAAAACAAACTTGTCAAACTTGCACGTGAACTACAAAATGTTTGCAAAATTGAATAATTGAATACATCAATTTTGTAAGAACTTTCAGACTAAATATAAAAATTTCTGACCGAGATACTTATTCTGCATTCTAGTAATATTGAATTAGTAAATATAACACCTTTTACTAAATAAGTTGAATTCTTTGTTTTTGTACTTTTTCTGGAACAAAGTTTAAAGAAAATTAAACAATATTCTTCAACGCTTTTTATCTGAAAATTGAAAACTAAAATACTTTTTTTATCCTAATTTTTTATTTACTCATTTCTCTTTATTGATATTAAAATATTTTTAAGTTATATAACCATTTGCTTGTAGTTACAGCTATAGTTCTCAATATAACTAATAATAATATTATATATAAATATATATTATATATATATATATATATATATATATATATATATATATATATATATATATATATATATATATATATATATATATATATATATATATATATATATATATATATATGCATATATATATATATATATATATATATATATATATATATATATATATATATATTATATTATATTGCTTTTACTTTTTTATTTTAGTTTTGCAAAAATGAGTTACACTAACACTAGTTTTATTGCTGATAATGGAAATTACAAATATCAACAAGAATCATTAGATTCTTCTAGGAATCAAAGACAATTTTATGCTCCCTTTCAACCATGTGCTCCTCATGTTGGATCACCATTCTTGTTTTCCAATCAAGATTCAGTTTGTAATCTACCATCATATGTTTTACCAGTAGTACCTCCACCAAATATTATGAGACCACCACATTTATATATGCAAACAGTAAATCCCCCCTGCAGCAATCAGTTTTACCCTCCACAGCAGCTGTTACCACAAAACCTTCCATTACAACAGCAGTACAACAATTTTCCCCCAAACAATAACTCTTGGAACAATTGTTCATTGAATGTAAATGGTTCAAACTTTCTGCAAACATGTAGCAGTTTTCAGGGTGACAAGAATAACATGCGTCAATATAAAAACTTTCATTCTGGTCATCAAAAAAACAATAATTTTTTAAAAAACCAAAACAGTTATTATAATCAAAATAAAAACTATAAAAAAAGTTTTAATGAAAATTCTACAATGAAAAACAAAGAATCTATTCCTAATGTAAGTATAAAAATTTTTTGTTTTAAGGGAGGTTCGATTTTTATTTACAAATTTTAGGTTGTTGTAATAATAAAATCTTTGTTGTTTTATTTATTAAAGTAATATTCATTATATTAATACATATTGAAATAGTATGCACTGACAGAAAATTTAAAAAGTTAAAAATTTTAGGGTTATGCCGTACATGTTTTATGTGAAAACTCAAATCTATACTCTTAAGTCTTTAATTTTGAATAAAAGGGAGGGACAAGAATTTTAGTCTAGATTTAATAAATAGGGGGAGGGGGTTAACAAAAGGGGGTGGAAACTCAAAATGCTATTAATCTCCGCCAGATTGTGAAAAATTCTGATCTGATGCCATATTACAATATAAGTATTTTTTACAAAAAATTCCAATTTATGAAACCAAACTATTATTTTTGACAAAGCATACATTAAACTAGTTAATTCTAGTGTTGCTTGCGGTCAACTATGCATTTTTTAACAGCTGTTCATAATTTCAATCAGATTTAATATGCTGATATATATTTAAAGCTTTTATCTGTTTATATGTTGAAACTCTAATATTGTTAAGCTATTTAGTTATACCAAAACTTTTTTATTAAAAATGTAACTTATGTGAATATTTAAGTTGTAAACATTATGTTATTGTTAGGTATTATTTTTTATTGTTAATAATTTCATTTAAATTTTCTAATTAAATAACAAATTTAAAAAAAAAGGATCTTTTTTCTTCAATTTTTGTAAAATTTATTGACTGCAACTTCATCAATATTCAGTTGCTTTTATAGAATAGTTTTATTACAAAAAAACTATTTTATAAAATAATTTTTAACACGCATTTAAAAAAATCTCAAACTTTTGAGCTTAGTTAAAAGGTTTGCAATAGTTTAATTTATTTAAATTTATGTTAAATTTACGATTTTTAGGTTGAATTTCTATAACTTTGGTGGTAAGCTAGTCTCATCTTTGTTTCATGTCAATTCTATTGACAAATCCATTACTAATCATATGTTTATTTTGCACAAAATATGGCTGAATTTGTTAAAACTATAAACTCCTTCGGTGAATTTAAAGAAACAACTTATTTTGTGCTGTTTGTGGCTAGCTAGTTTGTTTTTAACTTTTGAGTTATAGCTATTTGTCGATATTTTTAGATTGAAATTTTCAGTAAAATAAATAATTAGAAGTAGTGGCAATTTATAAGATTTCAATATTTGACTGAGTTTTTATTTTTAGCAAGGTCAGGGGTATACTCTAATTTTAAATTGGTCGCCAGAAGGGCGATTAAAATAACCAGTTCATTAATTTTGGTCACCGGCTGATATATTGAGGTGCCAGTCACTATTTTTTATGAAAATTTTTGCATTCAGCGGATTTCTCGCATTTTGTAGTCATTTTTTATTATAGGACTAAGTGTAGACTAGAAATAATTTGCGTAAATAAAAATAATATTGTAAACTATAAATAACATTCATTTTTCTACCTTCTGAAAAAACATATGCCAATATATACGGCATTATACGCTTGAATTGAGGGGTAACAGTATCGAAAACAGCCAAACTGAACTAATTTGAAAAGGAACTTTCCAGAGAGAATAAAATCAAAATTGTGAAAAAAGAAATAGTATTGAGAATCCTAAAAGCATTATAAGATCGAAATTAGAAGAAAATGATTAACATCGAAATAATTAAAAATTGAATAATGTTAAAAATTAAAAAATGATTATGATTAAATTTTTTTAACTGATAGACTGCCTGCCTAAAACAAACCCTCAGTCGATGTAACAGTTGATGTACAACACTCCTTGCATGGTCTATCTCTTTGCTAGTTTTTCGATAGCACTCTTAAATCCAAATTTCTATATTATTCTGTATAGGCATTTTCAACATTATTCCTTCTAAATGAATTTTGATTTTTTTTTTTCTTTCTTTACAAATCAATTCCTTAAAACTAATTTTTATATTAATCCCCAAAAAACGTGTCTATCAATAAAATTTTGATATTAATCTGTTTTTCAAGTCTTATCTTCCCGAATTAAGCGCTTATTTTATCCAAAAAAAATATGCGCTCTTTTTTACAGCAATAAAGTATTGACAAATAAAAAAAATAATTTACATTATTGATAACATTATTGATAGTTTAAAAGTATTTTAAAGTATCACGTTGTAATTAAATTTGATTTTAAACTGTGTTAAAAATTATTTAAACTAATTTAACAAAAATTATTAATAGAATCTAAGCTTGCCATTTAACAAAGATTATATTTCCTTGTAATTTATTTATTTAAACAATCTTATACTTAACATAATCTATTTTTTTTTGTTTATCACAGTTTATTTATTTATTTTAATTTTTACGTATCTAATAATTTTACATATTTTTAATAAAGATTATAAACAATTAAAAGACACATTTTATCAGTTACCAATAAGATATTTGTAAACATAATAAATAAATGTATTATGTCAAAAGAACTTTACATGATAATGAATTAATAAGAAACAAAAAATATATCAGTGAAAAGAATTTGCTTAACCAAAAGCACTTCTTCGTTTTATAAGAAAAATAAAGTTTTTAATTTCCTTTCGCTTATAATATTCTATGATAATCTATGATGGAGAGACTTATATTTTATGTAATGAATTAGTTAGCAAACGATTAGAAAAAAACTTCTTTAATAAAAATTGCAAAACTATTTTACATTCAACGTTTTACTATTTTACATTCCTTCTAAACTAAATTTAAATTTTCAAAATCATATTTAAAGTCTTTCAAAATTAGTTTTTTTTATAAAACAATTTGTTTCTTTAAAAAATTCTCAGTTGCGGTTAAATGCTTTTTTTTATGATCAAATATTTTCTGAATAAATGTCACATCAACGACATTAAAACATAATTTTAATGCAAAAAAAACTTTAAGCAAAATAAATTACGTTAAGAACAAATATTTTCGAAACATCGCTCTTTTATAATTTTTTAAATAAAATTAAGTGACATTTTTTATATAAACAACTTACGATTGCTTAATAAGGAAACAAATGTTCTTTTATTTACCAAAGAGTATAATATAATTTTTATTTATGTACTCGTGTCTTATTTCCAGTGGTGGATTAAGAAGGGTTGGGGTTAGAGGGGGCTATAGCCCCGGGCCCTGCAATGTTAGGGGCCCCAAAACAGTCAAGAAGACTTTTTTTATTAGTTGATATTACGCTGTGGCACATAAAAAAAGCTTCCAAAATAAAAATAGCCCCTGACCCTGAAAAGTCCAACAAGATTCTAATAAAACTAACGCTGGTTTTAGTTTTATTTAAGCTAAATTATTTTATAAATAAAAAAGTTCATTTTTTAATAACTATTTTATGCTTCGCGTAGTTTGAAAAGTTTAACATATTTGAAACAATTCTTCATAGTAAGATGAACAAATGAAATAATTAAATCATTGAGTTACTGTAGAAATTAAATTAACTAGATAGAAATCAACTTAAAAGGTTAAAAATACTTTATGAAGAGGAAGCAAAGCTGCTTCACAGTACTTAATTGTGGAACTTTTAATTTTAATTAGCATTTAAAACAGAAAAAAGAATAACTTTAAGTTTAAGTATAGCGAGTTTGTAAGAATGGCAACTAAAGCAAAAATATTTAGAGCTAGTAAACCAATATCTAAGAACTTAAAAACTTTTCTTTATATCTAATAACTTTCTAAATATATATATATATATATATATATATATATATATATATATATATATATATATATATATATATATATATAAAATGTAAGAAGTGGCAAGCAAGATAAAGAGATGCACCCTTAGCAGATGCTAATTTTGCAATGGATTTAATATATGGTTTCCAAGAAAGATCAGAAGTAAGAGATAATTCTAGAGGACAAAGGGTAGATGACTCATCGAGTACATTACCAATCATAAATATAGGAAGATCTAGACTGTTGAGATTAGCTGGAAAAAATTGATTTTTATCTGAGTTAAAGTTTACCAGCAAATGAGAGCCCCATGCTGTAGCAGAAGTGAGATGCTTTTCAAGCTCAAATCCCCCCTCCAAGCAATCAGAGAGTGTTGACTTCTTATCAAGACAAGAATAAATGGTAGTACTATCAGCGAACAATACATCTTAGATGTGAGAATTTCTGAAAGATCATTAATGTAAATTAAAAAATTATAGGGCCAAGGATAGTACCTTGAGGAACACCTGAAGTTACAAGAAATAAAGAAGAGTGCTGTCCATCAACTTTTAATATGTAGTAAAAGTGTATAATAAAAAACATCTTGGTGCGGAAGAATAAAAAGAATATGTGCGAACACTAAAAACCCACCAAATCTATGTACAAACTAACTCTATTGGTTCAAAATATACGCTGACTAAGCAAAATAAAATTCTAGAGTATTTTGTTGAAATGTTTAAAAAATTTTATTATTCAAGATTTGTTAAGTTTTGAGATTTCTAGCATAAATTGTATTAAGAATATATTATCAAATGTACTATTATTTTAATACTATGGCTCATTCTCGGAGCAACATCTGCAAGTATGTAAAACTCTTAAACTATTATTATTTGTTTACAAAAATAAATGTTTTAAGTTCATATTTTTTAAATTGTCAAAATTTTGACAATTTAAAAAATATTTTGTTTATAAAATATTTTTTAAATTGTCAAAATTTATTATATATTTTAGATTTTATTAATATGTTCTTATTTTTTTATTTAAAAAGTATGTATTTTTTATGTAATTGTAATTTTGTGTATTTGATTTTTATTCTAATGTAATATTTTAAAACAATTTTTACGATTTATTTTGTAAACAAAAAGACTTTCAACAATAATTGCGTTTTCAATGAAATTATTAATAATCATCAAAGTTGATAAAACTAATTATGAAATAAACATACAAAAAGTTTCTGGTTACTAAACACAAACATGATACAAAGATACGGCATGAAACTTTAAGTACCGTAAAAAAGTTGTTTTTTTTTCATCTTACTTTTTTATTTATTTATTGATCTATTTTGTGATTATTTCACTTTATATTGATCACTCTCAAATCGAAAAAATTGATTATTATTACATAATCAAAACAACAATATATATATATATATATATATATATATATATGTATATATATAGAACCCTTAGATGTTGTACGAAAGTTTTTTCGATATTTTGTTGACAAAAAGTAAAAATTAAAATGCAAGACCGGAATTTTTTTTTTTTAATAATGATAGACTGCCTGCCCCAACCAAACCCTCAGTCGATGTAGCAGCACTCCTGTGCGGGTCAGGCTATTTGTCAGTCGATGTAGCAGCACTCCCTTGCGAGTCAGGCTATTTGTCAGTCGATGTAGCAGCACTCCCTTGCGAGTCAGGCTATTTGTCAGTCGATGTAGCAGCACTCCCTTGCGAGTCAGGCTATAAGATAGTCGATGTAGCAACACTCCGTGCATGATTTACAGTAAAAAAAATAAAAATAAAAACATTTTATTAAAAAAAATAAAAATAAAAACATTTTATTAAAAGAAATAAAAATAAAAACATTGTTTATATTGTTAAAAACATTCAAAATGTTATAAAAACATTCAGAATGTTTTTAAAAACATTCTGGTCAATTAAATTTGCGTTTTTGTGGCTTTTTTAAAAAACGATTAATTTGTAATTAAATTAATGGTTTTTACTTTCGTCCAACACGGAAATGTTGGACGAAAGTCAAAAGTAATTAAAAGTGACGTATGTGTTGGCGTAAGAATCACTTTTTTCCTTCCGCTCTTCCTAAAGCCAACAAACTATAGAACTATATATATATATATATATATATATATATATATATATATATATATATATATATATATATATATATATATATATATATATATATATTGTTGTTTTATATATATAACAATATATATATATATATATATATATATATATATATATATATATATATATATATATATATATATATATAAATATATATATATATATATATATATATATATATACACATCTTGCAAGTTTATATCATAATTATTTTTATTAACTTTGATGATTATTAATAATTTCATTAAAATCGCAATTATCTTTTATAGATGTCTATTAAATTTTTTTCTTGCTTCATAAACTTCGTCTTTTGTCTTCCAGTAACTCCCAACTCTAATAGTGGTTGCTCACAGCCTTGTTAGAAGTGAAGATGTTTAAAAATCGAGAAAAGAAAGAATTTATTAATATCAAACATTGTTAATATCAAACAACATATTAAATTTAATTGTTTTATATTAAAAATAAAAAATAATAGAAAATAAACATTCGCTTTTAGTAACAATAAAAAAGAAGTTAAATAATATTTAACTCGTTTTGTGATAATTAGTATTGTTGCAGTAATTTAAAAAAGTTAATGTCTTTAAAAAATTAAAAAATAAAGAGAATTTTATGATGTCAAATATTTTTTTAAATAAACATAAAATTCACATTAGTCTATTGTGTTAAGCATTTTTTATTTAAAACAAGGCCTGATATATGCACACACACGCACACACAGTTGGGTAGGCCTATTTTTTAAAAAATTACACATGCCTGCAAAAAAATATGATCTTTTACACATAAGAATACAAACTATTAAAAAAAAAAATTAGATAAAAACATTGAGTGCTGTCAAATTTGATTCAAATATTTTTGTTTTTAGTCGAAAATATTTTAAAATAACATGAAATACTTGACTTTTAAAATAGAATGAATTACATGACTTATTTTAAAATTTGGATTTTAAAATAAGTCATGTAATTCATTCTATTTCATGCTATAAAAGAGGGTTATAAATATAGTTATTATTTGTATTGTGCTAAATCGGTGAATTAATGCTACTGCAATTTTGACCACTTTAAAATCCTATTTTGGCGTAGCCTTGCTATGTAGAGATTTCAAGCTACCTTTTTAACTAGTTTTCATTTAATGATTGAAGGTTTCTTAATAAAGGTTTGATACAGCTTCATTTTAAATACATAACATTTGCGTCCCATTCCAACGAATAAATTTTAAAACATGTTTCATCATCTTTTTTTGATATCAATGGAACTATTGGAAGTTACGAGATTTTCTCTAGTAAACCAATTTGATTTTAATAATTGTAAAATCTTTTATAACATCAGTTGTTGTCTGTTTTTAAAATAAATTTTTTCGAAAAATGAACCAAAGAATAATTCTAAAATATGATGACGGCATGCCAGATTATAGTTTTGATAAGTTTGCATTCCAAGCATTTTCATAGATTTTGAATCTCAGATTCTCAATTGAAACTGAATTTTAACAAATCATCTATCTTACCCATTCCTGTAGTTTCAACTAAACTTTTGAGAGCTGCAAACTAGACAATAACTTATCCTTCATCAGTCTGGTTTTAACATCATATTTCTAATATGGAGAATTGATATAAAAAATGTTATCCATTGGTTGTTTGAAGTCTTGAACAAGTTATTTTTTTTATTCATTCATATTTTCACTGTTGTATGAGAGATGCAATTGTTAGAATAGTTTAAATTTATATGACTAATGTATATGACTAATATAAACCAGTACCAATGTGGTAGTGGGCTTGCCTTTTAAGCTAGAAGTTCCAAGTTCCAACCCAGCACATCCCTGATTGTTTTGCATTCACTTTGTTTTTCCGCACAGTGATCTTGTTCATCAAGCTTTGTGTTTTAAAAATAAAGAGTTGAGATAGAGTTGTAATCACAGTTATAAAAAAAAAAAAAAAAAGCTTCTTTGACTGTAGTGGCTCCCTCGGCCTTGGGGAGGTGAATTCAGTGAAAAAGTTATGTAAATAGTATTAGAATGTAAAACATATTGGTTTTTAAAACAAATGCAAAAACTAAATATTTATAGGAACTAATAAATAAGTTTTTAAGAACAATTTTTAGTTTACTTAATGCACAAAATTTTGTGTTTATGATACCTTTAAAGCAGTGCTCAAAAAGGGAAAAAAATGTAACAGGATGGTTTTCAGTATTTTCAAAATAACATCTTATAATTGCTATATAGTTTATACTTTTTAAAAGGTGTTGGGCTGGCATACCACCTTATCCTGCCTTACTTCAAGTACTTCTATAAAGTATTTTTAATGACTATTCTTTAACAACAAAAACAGCAGAAAAAAAATTAAAAAAATAATATACAGTAAAAAACAAAATATGGTAAACACTGCAGTAATTTTGAATTTCAGTTCTCTATTGTAAACACAATATAAAAGTGTGCTTATATATAATGATTGTGTAAGAATAAAATTTAAAAAAATGAAATTACAATCTCCACCCCACCCCCTAATCTTACGACCATTCCTACAATCTACACTCAAACTCACACATATCTCCACCTATCCTCTCCTACAATTAGGTAGATGAGAGTAGGTTAACAGTTTGTTGAAAAATAAGAACAATTAGCATAATATTTATAAATAGTATGCATAATATTTAGTCAGCATTTTATGCAAGTTTTTTGAAAAAATTCATTGTGTTTGAAAGTTATTGCATTGGGAAGTCATTGCGAAGCAAGTTTCTTTATGAATGATAAAGCTTTTTATGCATTATTCTTGTTATTCTAATATAATCTTTTAAGTAGATCTCTTGTAAAATACTGTTTTTAATTCAAGCTGGTGGTATTTATGTAAAACAAATATATATTAAAATGATCAAATGCTTATAAAAAAACCGTGTGTATAGCATGCATTGCAACATGCATGCGTTTGTTTGTTTACATAAAGAATAATGGAAATATGCAATTATTAGTAAGTATTAAACAGAACAAATAAAAAAAAATAGAACAGGTGCAATTGAAGTTTTGTGTGTGTGTATATATATATATATATATATATATATATATATATATATATATATATATATATATATATATATATATATATATATATATATATATATATATATATATATATATATATATATATATATATATATATATATATATATATATATATATTAAGGTGGGTCATTATGATGTAAATGCTAAGTTGGGGCTGTGAAACATTACTTAAATGTTACATTACAGTCTACTTATGAAAAAAACTCCTTTTGAAATAAAATGGAAGCGTGTATTGGATCCGCAACTTCGTGAATTAAAATTACTGTATAATTGTATAATGTAAATACATGTGGTTTAATGCTATGTTTCATTACTTGACATCTTGTTACATTAAATTTAAAAATGCAAGCAGTTGTTGAAGGAGAAATAGTTAGAGTGTAGTAGGTAACACATAACAGCAAATTGTTTGTTGTTATTTGCTATTTGTTATGGCTCAAGAAGTCAGATTTAGAGTCAAATTTCGGTAATTCTGCTCAAGATTTGTGACACTGCAAAATCATTCCATGTCGTGATTTGTGTCTAAAAACTTTCATAGTTGTTGCTGAGATGTCTTTAATAGTATGTTCAACCGCCTGAGAATGGCATGGAATGCCACTTAAGACATCAACATGGAACTGGAAATGTTCAAGATCATCATTAAAAACAGTTGATAAAAGTGGTGGTCGTATTGCAATAGCAACAGACCAGTTGATCATCTTTATGAATGGCGAAGCTTCTGGATCAAGCTTGATGCTTGATTTATCAAAGACACGTATCTTGCTACTTTGTAATGTAGCTCGTGCGTCAATTATTTTCTCACACAAAAACTGACGAATTGATACATTTTTATCTGTAACTCCTCCAAGAAGAATGTTCTCAGGATTAGCAAAATAACAGTTATTTTGCAACATTGGTTCTAGAATTTTCCAGTCTTCTTTCCCTAGTTCATAACACTGCTTCATAAGATAGAAGAAATTTCTTGCTCCGTCAAGGCAAGAAGAATGATGCTTTATGTTAAACCACGATGGCGCATTAACATTTATGATGTATTTTGTAATTCTATGCAATGGTTTTAAAGGATTTTCCTTAGACATATACAAACGTAAAATACGATTAGCCTTTGTTAGCCGCCTTGCATGGTTTAGATTTGCCTGGCATAACAGTCTGGAGGAACAATATATGATCACAAGCAGTGTATCCCTGCTGAACAGTTAAGCAAACTTTTAGAAGGTATATCTGATCAGAGCTTAAATCTTTCTTAACATCAACACTAACATCCTCAACTTTACCAAGTATATGTTTAAAGTTCACAATAACTAAATCTTTTAGATCAATATCTAGTGCAATGTCTATTTTACATGTTGAAGTAGCTGGACTTGTTGAACTTCCACCATCCAGAACGGAGAAAAAGGTAGTTCATTTGCATGTTACAATCAGAAGTGATATCCTGTTTCCCATAAAATCCAATGCAAAGTACTTTTTGGACTTCAGCAGCATGCTTTTTAACTTCCTTTTTCCTCAACATATTTCTCTGACGACGAAGTTTTGCTGGATCAATAGCATTCTCTGGCGTTACAAGATCTAAATCTTTTAGTATGGCATTTGCTATTAGGCAAACATTCCTGTTACTGATTTTACACCTATCCATGGCCTTACACAACTCAGGATATTGTTTAGTGTTGTAAACCTTGATCTCTTCATCACTTGACATCTCATTATCACTTGACATCACTTCATAACTTGACATCACTTTATCATCTGACATCTCGATTAGCAAAAATTCTTCATCTGACTTTGACTGTTCATTATCACTGCAATATGTTTCATTTGGATCAATTTCTTTATCAAACTTCACTTTCTTATCTGTATTTGGTAAATTGCATGTTTTACTTTCTCTTTTTTCTCTCTTCTGCAGCTTAATTGTTTCTTTTTTGTCTACTTCTCCTATTAGCAACTTCCGTACCGTTTTTTGATCTATCCAGAATTCCCATTCGAGTGTTTGAGTTTTTTTTTGGCAGTGGACATGAACAAGCTGACTTTTCTCGAACACTATTATTACTACTGTTGTAAAAAAGCATCATTTTGACCTGACATATTAAAATTCAAGTTAAAGTTGGCAAAACTAAGTTAAATTTTTATTACATTTCTTTTACATATCATTAATAACAAAATGCAACTTTATTTCCATGTTTCATAAAAAAAAAAAAATTCGACCCACCCTAATATATATATATAAAATAATTCTATTTCAATCAAAAAAATTTTCTCTTTTGATTTTGATATTGCACACCCTGAATCCAAATTACATATATATATATATATATATATATATATATATATATATATATATATATATATATATATATATTTTATATATATATATATATATATATATATATATATATATATATATATATATATATATACACATACAAAAAAAACAGCAATTGGAAATTGTTAACAATTGGAAAGCCAATTGTCATCAATTGTACTGTTGCATTCCATTCATAAAATAAATTGTGAAATTTGATCTTATACTAGGAAAAGTTTTGATTCATTTTTCATAACTTAAAAGATGATAGAAAGTGGTTCAAAATTCCATTTTTTGGACTGGAACAAGAATGCTTATTATTTAAAAACAAAGAAATTTCCTAACAATTTCATTGTTAGAATAATTTGAATTTATATGACATTAGTCATACAAATTCAAACTATTCTAACAATGACATCTTTTATACAACAGTAAAAATATGAATGAATAAAAAAAACTCCTTGTTCGAGACTCCAAACAATCAATGAATAACATTTTTTATATAAATTCTCCAAATTAAAAATATGATGCTTAAACCAGACTGATGAAGGATAAGTTATTGTTTAGTTAGCAGCTCTCAAAAGTTGAGTTGAAACTACAGGAATAGGCAGAATAGATGATTTATTTAAGTTTAGTTTCTTGAAAAGTAATGTGGCTGAGAGAGAAATCAAATTGTGTTTTGATTATGTAGAAACACTTACAAAGGTATATCGGAAAATTAAGAAGTTATTTTTAAAAATCTACCTTAACAAAATGATAAACTTTTAGAACAGATTAAAATATTTCTTATCTTTTTTAATATATAAATAACATAATAAATATTAGTTATAGGCTAAACATCTTTTTTTCTTCTTCACTTTCCTAAAAGAAAAATGTTTATTAATTGTTTCAGTTGTCTTAGGGAAATTAAGCTGATTTTAAAAAAACAAACCTGGAAGAAAATGAAAATCATAATTTGTCAGCCAAACTGAAATATTTTAAGATGGTTTTTAAAAAGTTGAATAGATTTTTGAAATGCTTTTGAACAGAAAAATCATTGGTTTTATTTATGGTCATTTATGGTTGGCAACTTTCTTAGATCATACTAAAGTTTGCAGATTATACTAAAATTTGTTTTAAATAAGTGTATCAATCTTTACCATTAATAGCTAAATTAATTTAACTGATAAAAATATTAGAAAACCTACAAATGGAAGTAATATTGATTATGCTGCTCAGTTAAAAATTAATCAAGTTTGTTAAAGTGATACTGACCGATGAGAAGTAGGCCAAAAAAAAGCAGAAGAGTTTTTAGCTAGTCTGTTGAGACTAAGCTCCTTTAAGAGATCCTCAAGTGTCAAGGCAAGTTGTGTTCATATTAAAGAAAATGTTTAAAAAACATTTGGGCTAAATTTATTTAATTAAAACTAAATAATAAATGCATATCAATAATACTATAATTTTCATTTTAGTTGAAGCTCGCCTTTTCTTGGTTCTCGGAGTCTTTATAATATACATTGCAATCTGCAGAGTTGATAATTAATTTCATGCGCGTTTAATTCATGCTTTCCTGACTCATTGACTTAAAATCATAAGTTGCAGTATTTTAAGTTTTTTCTTTTGTTTTCTTTTTGTTTGCTTTCTATGAACTCCTAACTTAATTATTGTTTTATATAAGTTAGTGACTGTTTGCAACCTTGTTTTGAGTGAGTATGTTAATAAATTCATAAACCAGTAATACAAAGTGGTTTATATAACATTTATCAAACCTCGGAATTAGGAAAAATGAGGTCGGCAATAATTTGCTGACCTTAATCTTTTAGAGGTCGGCATCGGGTTGGCAAAAATTATTTCATACAAAGGTCTTACCATAAAACATGAGGTCAGCAATTTTTTGCTGATCTCAAACATCCTAATTCCGAGTGTTGATTTACAAATTACTATACTAATACAATAGAATACTGTACTAATACTAACACAACCACTAATACAACATGGTTATATAACATTTAAAGATAACATTTATAGCATTTAAATAAAATGGGCATTTCATATAGACAGTATTTACTAAACGTTTTATCAAATAATCTTATTATTCTTGTAACTATTGTATGTTTTAGGGACTATATCGGTGTGATCCCTGTGAAAAAGATTTCAATGGTGAAAAAGCATTACTAGCTCATCAGAAAATGCACATAAAAGTAATTTTTTTGTGGGTATTTTAAGTAGAAATAAAAATTACTTATAAATTTGATCTAATTGATGTGGAGAAATCAGACTACAACAAGGTTTGATCCTCCTCAAATTGAATATTTATGTATTCAAAAGTATATTGTATTTGCAGGTAAAATTAATTAGAAATTAAATAGTATTAAATAAAATTTATTAGTAAATTTTCGAAAATGTATTGATTAGTATTACTGGTTTTTATAAAAAGTTTACTTGATTTTGTCATTTTTAACCACAAATAGGTAAAACCTTTACTAAAGGAATGTATATATATATATATATATATATATATATATATATATATATATATATATATACATATATATATATATATATATATATATATATATATATACATATATATATATATATATATATATATATATATATATATATATATATATATATATATATATATATATATATATATATATATATATATATATTGGACAAGTAATAGAGACAAAAAGGTATTTAAAAAAAAAAAATATTTTTTAAAATAATTTTTTATGGTTCAAAGTAAGTAAGGTTTATAAATTTTATTATTATATTAATTCAAGTAAATATTTTATGGATAGGCAAATACGCTGCTCTTTATTTAGAAGTTTAAGAATATGAAGTACTCTTTTTTGAAGTACCTTTTCTTAAGCATCAATCTTCATATATAATTCTCATTTAAGCTTCTCATCTAGTACTTAAAAAAAATTAGTAATACTAAAAAAGATAAATAAAGTATTTTACAATGTTTACAAGATTTAAATATGTTTTAAAACTTAAAGGTATACACTACATACTTTTTACAATTTGTACAAGATTTAAATTTTACAATTTATATCTATGAATTCTTTGTTTTTATTTTATTACAGTGTGAAGAATGTTCATTTTCAGCATCAAGTAAATCTGTAAAACTTCATTTTATACAAGTTAGTGTGTTATTGTTATGTTATAAAATATAAATTTGTATAAAATATACAAGTAGGTCCTTGTATATTTTATACAAAATTGAATATATTTTTGGTATTTTATAATATATTCATTTAATATAATCAATTGACTTTGATTTACAACCTAAATGTAAATTGCTTCTTATATTCTAATATGGTTGTGATAGATTTAAATAGATTGTAATAGATACATATATAAATGCATTTATATATATCATTTAGAATCATGCAGAAGGCAAGTTTCGCATTTGCTTAGAAACACCTGAAAAAATTGAAAAGTGGAGAGAAGAAAGAAGAAGGTATTTAAAACTCTTTTTAAAGTTTATTTTAACATTTGTTTAAATAGAGACAAATGATTGTGTCCTGTGTATCTTAAATTTTAAATTTTATTATATATTTCTGATGGAAAAAAGATAACATATAACAGTATTTGTATAAGTAATTGTTTTTACATCTACTAGAGCAATGTTCAATGTGCAACTATTTTAAGTTGTTATATATATATATATATATATATATATATATATATATATATATATATATATATATATATATATATATATATATGTATATATATATCAAGCAAATCTGATTCCGGCCGGAATTCAAAGTTTCCAATCCAGTACACCCCTAATATATATATATATATATATATATATATATATATATATATATATATATATATATATATATATATATATATATATATATATATATATATATATATATATATATATATATTAATATTATAAGTTATAACTTATATATATATAACTATTATATATTGTTTTTTTCCTAAAAAGAAATTAAGTTAAGTAATAAAATAAGTTTTTAAGGACAAAATATAAAAAAAAAATTTTTTTAAAAAAAAGGTAGTATTACCAAAGTATTACTTTAATGGAAGTAGTATGCAAAATAGAAAAAGTCAAATCTGAGTTTAAAACATTCGAAATGTTGGTAATGAGAACATAAATATAGGTGATTGGATAATTGATTTTGTTCTATACAATTGAGTCAATATTATTGAAGGCATTTTTGCTAAATAATTGTTCATAGATGAATCAATGGTAACAACACTTCTGGTTTCTAAAAACAAAAATCTATAGATACTAACAAAATATCTTATTGAAAACCACTTATTTGATAAATATGAGTTTAAAAATTTAATAGTTTTGTAAAAAAAAAGTTAAAAAAGTTATCTGTAAAAAGTATAAATACATTTTCCCTCCCCTTACTCCCCTTTAACTTTTTTTTTAATCATGTTTATCCCCTAATGTGATTTTGCCAAATCTGGTCTAAACCAATTAATTTTGGTAATTACATATTTTCTCTACTATGTAAATATCTAAAATGTAAAAATACAGTAAGTAGTTAATGAAGTAAAAGCAATTTTGGTTGCAATATGCACTTGCAGGTTTGCAAGTCTACGCATTAAAAAAATAGCCTCATTAAAAAAAAAAACGAAAAACTTAATCTGTCTTTCTTATTTGAATGTTTGTTTTTTGTATAGCATATCAGCAAGAAAAACTTAAGAGGAACAATGCTTGTACCAGCAATGCCTTCAACAACAACTAATGTAAACATGAAAACCAATATGGCACAACATTTGGCTTTCAATATATATAAACACCCGCACGCTCCCATTGTAAATTTTTTTTTTTTTTGGTACATAATTTTGATTAGATATAATCTTACTTTTTACATAATTTACATTTTACAATCTGGAAAAAAAAAACCACATAAAAAAACAAAACAGAAACATCAAACTATAATTTCAAAGAGATATATATTTTTTTAAATGTTCCTACAAAAACTTGCAAATAAAATTTCCATTAAATATTTTTAAATTTAGTTTATATTTTATTATAACTATTAGAAGAAAAAAAAAATTATGTTATATTTTAGAAAATCCTGCATAATTAAGTGTTCTTTTCATAAACTATATAATTTCCAAAATTTTAAAAACTAATACCCTCCTGGTCAGTTTTTATATAAAAATTGTTATATAAAAGCAAAACAGGATTTTTTAGTAGTTAAACTCCAAATAGCATCAAATTGCAGGAAAAAAACTATAATAAGTAAAAGTTTTTTAGAGCATGACAGGTAAAAGTATGCAACTTTAATAAATGGTGAGCCCAGCCCGAAGGAGTTTTTAGAAATAAGAGTTGATGGAGCTAGAGATAATAGCATAGCACAACTACATACATTTAAAATGCATTTCTGGACCTTTTCTAGAAGAGAAAGAGCATCATTAGGAGAACCAGTCCAAATATGACAACAGTATTCCATACAGGGGCCAATAAGAAATTTGAAGAAGTAGAGAATGGAATATATATATATTACATTCCATTCTCTACCTCCATAGTTGTTTGCATTAAACAACTGAGTTTTGTTGGAGTTAAAATTTACAAGCCACTGCAAGCCCCTAGCTGTTACAGAACAAAGATCAGATTCAATAATTGTGGCACCTAAATGTATAGGACTTTACATTTATAGATTTAATAACTTTGATTTTTTAAAAAATTTTAATTTAGTTATAAAAGAGTCACACGCTGTGACATAAACCGTTAAAAAAAATTTTATTTATAATTTTTTCATTCATAAATTAATTTCCATTAACGCTCAAGTATTGATGCTGCTCAGCAATTGTTCTGATGGTAATAAAATAAGAAGTTTAGTGAATCATAAATGAAAATTTTATTTTACTTGGAGCAGTAATATTCAAACATAAAAATTTAAAACAAAGTCATCTAACAATTTAGTCATCAGCAATTGTATATCTTGATCTTTCTTACTCCGGATTCTATTCTTACACTTTCACTACTTTTTTACTCCAGATTCTAAATTTTGTCTCTATAAATCATCATCATATTGTATCTTTATTTATCGGTAGTTCTCTATCAAACTCAATACATATTGTTAGTGGAGTTCCACAGTGTAGTGTGTTAGGTCCTACATTGTTTCTATTATATGTTAATGATTTAATTGCTATAACAAATAATCTGGATTGTTGTATAAAACTTTATGCAGATGATATATAGTTTTTACCGATTTGATTTATATAGTTCATACCGTGACGTGGATCTAAGCCAAAATTTAATTGTTGCTTTAAATAGACTCGTAATATGGGCAGGTATGTGGCAACTAAAAATTGCTAGTAGTAAGTGTTTTTCACTTAGAATAGCATCTTCGTTTCCTTATGCAAAGGTATAAAAGTTAATTATAAATTAGGTGAGTGTACTTTAACTTAGCCCTCCAACCCAAATGATCTAGGAGTCACAATGGACTGTAACTATAATTATAAAAAATGTATTTCTCATGTCATCAATCAAGCTAACTCTAGAGCATACTTAATCTGGAAATGTTTTAAAACTCATGACCCTTGTATTCTAGTTAGAGCTTTCACTACCTATTTTAGAATATTATTCTCCAGTTTGGTCGCCTAACCAAATTGGATTGATTAAATCAGTTGAAAGTGTCCAACGAAAATTTACTAAGAAAATTAGTAACCTTAGAAATTTGCCCTGTCATAATAGACTACAGTTGCTTGGTTTGGAATCACTTGAAGTTTGGCGTCTTAAAATTGACTTAGTAACGTGTTTTAACATTTTCCGTAAACTTATTTGTACAGAACAATCTTTGTTCTTTGAGATTGACAACAATAGCCGCACCCGGGGTCATATTCATAAAATACGCAAACAGTTTTTCGCTTGGATTCAAGAAAATATAGTTTTTCTTTCTGAGTTGCTGACATGTGGAACAATATGACCTCGGATTCTGTGAATGCAAAATATTTTTAATCATTTAAATAAGGTTAACTCTTTTGACTTAAATATTTTTTCTAAAAGGAACAACTAATTGTTTCTTTATAATTTTATTTTTTTATAATATTTGTAATTTTATAATTTTGTTATTCGTTTTGTAGTGGTGCATTTTTGTTGTTGAATTTATTTATGAGCACGCTGTTAGTGTCCATCTTTGTATGGGCCTTCGTGTCCTTTATAACATGTATTTGATGTTTCTAATAAATATCTATCTATCTATTGTGCTCGCCACTTTCTTACTCCTGGTTCTATACTTTATCTCTATTTGAATGAAGCACTGTTGGCATATCTGGAGTGGATCTTCAAATGATGTCCTTTCTTTTTTAGACAAGGTGTAAAAACGCAGTGTAAACATATTTGGACCTGCTCTTGCACCCAACCTTCAACCATTGTCACATCGTTGTAATGTTGCTTCTCTTCCTCTTTGCTATAAATACTATAATAGGGGCTGCTCTAAAATGCTAGTGTCTCTTGTGCCATCTACTAAAATTCATTCTTGTGTTACTTGTCATTCAATTAAGTCTTATCCTTTTACTGTGACTGTTCCTAAGTATTCCAAAAATTCTTGTTTGTCAAGTTTTTTTCCTCGAACTTCAGTTCTTTGGAATTCTCTCCCTTCATCTTGTTTTTCTGATTCATATAATTTGCAATCTTTTAAGTCACCTGTTAATTGTTATCTTGCTTTTAAAAACTTCATCTTTTCTCTTTCAGTAACTTCCAACTCTAATAGTGGTTGCTTGCAGCCTTGTTGGAAGTGAAGATGTTTAAATTGGAATAAAAAGTCTTAAATTTGTACAAGCGTTTTAGATTTTTCTCCTCCTAAATGATTCCTAATTTTGCTCCAAATAATGCCAAAGGATAAAAAAAATCTTTAAATGGATTTAGCACTAGCTGGATAAGTGTGCAACTGCCATAAAAATCTTTCAAAGTTTGCAGGCAATTTGAAAGACCTAGATTCCTTCATTTCTATAATTGTTCATCAACTTGTTGCTGATGTTGTGCTTTTTACAGTATCATTGAATAGATATGTTGGGGAACAATTAGTATCTTTTAGTTTAAATGCATAGTAGCCAGACATAAATTTGGGATAGACTTTATTTAACCATTTCTATCTTCTTGATTTCTTTCTAATGTTCTTCCTAAGTTAAGTTATAAGAGTAGTAAACTTAAACAAAACATCTGTATTTAATCAGATTTTTTAATTTTTTTACATATTTTTGAATTTTTTAAATATTTATGAATTGGTATAATATGCTTTATTATAGAATTTGGAGTGACATCCTTTTTTGTCAGTGCATACTGCAAATATCTAAAAAGGAATATATGTTTTAATTAGGTTTCTCTTTATTCTTATCATTTGATTAGTTAATTTAACTTAATTTCAATTTTCAATTTTAGATTATTGTCATACCTATACTATACCTATACTTGATTATTATAAAAATTCAATTTAAGTACACATAAATAGCTATCTAATACTTACATTTTTATTGAGTGTTTCTTTTGCAATTTTGATTGCATCTTTAACAGCCTGAGTGCAATATTATTTAATTGGCTTCCAGTATCAACTGCAGAAATGAGATAGGGTTTACTTCCATTATGGATTCTATGAGCGATTATAGAATTAATACTAACTGTAATCCAACCATATGAATTAGGGTAACAGTATAATCATTGATAAGATCTTTTTTCGTGAAATTAATTACTTCTTACCTTTACTAAGAGTTCTGAAGGTATTCATTTTCTATTTGGTGGCTTATATTCAGGTCTAAGCTTTTAAGGAACTTGGTAAATTCAAGATTTTCTACTTCGTTGCATGGTATATTTACAGAAAAGAAAAATTTTTCAACTTGCAAATCCAGTTCATCCTTCTGATTACTTATTGTTGTAGTAACAAAGTTAGAAATGAATATTTGATGTTGTACCGTCATTGCAGTTGACTGAACAATTGACAAATAAAAAGATTTACTAATTAAGCTTAAACGATCTTGTTCCTTATCTACTAACTGGTTAGACTTATTTGATGCTGCAGATTGATGGCCTTGACTCTAAAACTAATATATTGCTAAATACTTCAAATGGATCTCAACTCTCTCTATTTTTTTAATTATGCTCTCTTGCAATAATTACATATTACTCTTTTTGGGTAATAACTTAATATGCTCATTTCATTCCACTCACAAGCCTTATTTCTTCCCCCTAAATGATACTTTGGCATGTTGTAAATATAACTAAAATTTTAAAATGATAACTCTATTTTAAAATAGCTGTATATTAGAACAAAATGCAATCTGATTAAGTAACTATAAATTAATCAAACTTTGTTACTAAAAATTTGTACCAAACTTTAGCAAAAACCCAGTAGGGTTAGGTTTTTGCCAACTCTAATATATATATATGTATATATATATATATATATATATATATATATATATATATATATATATATATATATATATATATATATATATATATATATATATATATATATATATATATATATTAGTAGAAAATCACTTAACAAAATTTTTTTTCCTTTGTGTTTCATCAATAAAGTCTTTTCACTGTGTTTCATCAATAAAGACTCATCAGAAATGAATGATCAAATTAATAAAACTTCAATTTATACCAAAAATTAAATTACAGGAAGTCGCAAATGTCTTAACTACTGTAAATTTTTCACACATTTGTGGAATTTGCTGACACTATTATAAAAAAAATTCTTTAGAAATTATTACTTATGCTTTTTTTAAATCATTAATATTTTTACCTTTTAGTTCCCATATATATTTTGACAGCATGGTGTCTTTTGAATACTTTTTATTTTAAAAAGGTTACTTATGATTGGCAAAACGTTTTTTCCATTCACCCTCTGTTATGCCAATATATTATTTATCAGGTACATTCTTAGAGGAAACAACAAATTTATATACCACATTTTTTGATAAACAACTTCCACTCATTAGACAATTGTTTTTTTTGTTTACAATTACAATTTTCTGTTATTTTTTCATTATATGGGGGGTTGAACCAAATTACATTTCTAGTTCTATTTCGCTTTTTTGTATTCTTATTTTCAGGGTCAAGTTTTAGTTCAAAATTTTCAAAACCACTTTTTTCAATGGCATCTTTAAATATTCTTTTAGAGGAATTGAATACACTTTCATTAGAGAAGTTTTGGTTTAGCCTGTTATTAATTGAAATCGGAATTTGTTTTAGAATTTTGGGGTGGATGATTTGAGTTAATATTAATATACAATAATTCATCAATTGGTTTTTTGAAAGGCTTATATGAATTTTCAGACAGGTTAAATGTGACATCAAGAAAATTAACAATTTTTAAATTTATGTTTATTTCGATTTTGAAAGCCAATATTTTTAAAAACTTTTATAATATCTTTTCTAATTTTATCGAGCTGTGGACCATCATCGCGATAAAGGTCTAAATCTTTTATATTGATTATTTTACTTAATAAATCTAAAATATATAATCCAACAAATTCACAAATTTTTGCTTCGTCATAACTGCCCATTATTTGGTTTTTTCTTAAAACTGAATGTAACAATGAAAACCAAAAAAAGTGCATACTATGCGTACAAGAAAAATTTTAAATAATTACACATGCAAACCAAGAATGCTTACTAAAAAAAAATCGGAATTAATTTCAAAATGTAGGAACGAAAATAAGTTTCTCCTAAAAAACTATAAAAAATAGATGAGCTCAAATAATAGTTACATTAAATCTCCCTTTTGAAAAAATATTTTTAAAAAAAAGCATAAGTAATAATTTCTATAGAGTTCTTTTTATAATAGTGTCAGCAAATTTCACAAATGTGTGAAAATTTACAGTAGTTTAGATATTTGCTTCTTCCTATAATTTAATTTTTGGTATAAATTGAAGTTTTATTAATTTGATTATTTATTTATGATGAGTCTTTATTGATGAAACACAGTATTAAATGAAAAAAATTATTGTTAAGTGATTTTCTACTAATTTATACTTGCTCTGTTCTTTTAAGAACATTAAGCGCACTATTTTGTAGAATTCACCCTAAAGTTGTTTAAATGAAAAAATCCTTATTTTTGCTTGAGAGAAGGTTAAAGATGATATCTTAGTAAGCAATTTGTTTTGCTAAGTTTAAATAAAAATAATTTGTTTTGCAAAGTTAACTTTAAACTTATTCTTTAAGGTATATTTAAGATAAGAACACAACTTTTTTCAGCGCTTAATGATCCTAAGTGCCGAGCATTTATTTACTGATGGTTGTGCAGAACAGTACAAAAATTATAAAAGCTTTTACAATCTATGTTAACTATGCGACCTAATGCGTCTGTGTGTATATGTGTGTATTATTATATGTTCCTCATATGCAACTATTATTTGTGCATATGTGCGTATTATTATTTATGCATATGCATCTTCTATGTGGGCATATGTGCGTATTATTATGTGTGCATATGGGCCTACTATGTGTGCATATGTGCATATTATGTGTGCATATGTGCCCACCTTTTTTTATAATTTGGTTTTGCTGCCAGTGTTGATGGCTGGCTGGGCTTGACTCTTATATGTGTGTGTGTGTGTGTGTGTGTGTGTGTGTGTGTGTGTGTGTGTGTGTGTGTGTGTGTTTGTGTGTGTGAGCAATGAAAAAATTGACAAACACTTTAAATATATCTACCAACACATATAGTTAGTCTATTAAAAAAAATTTAGATAGAGTAATTAATAAAAATATTATATATAAAACTATTAATACTATTATAAGTTTCTTTTTTTTTTTTAATTGTACTTTTAGAAATTGGCCATCTCAGTCAAATATTGCAGAAAAGCAAAAGAGAAACATACACAATCAGGAAGCTGGTGCTGTCATTGAAAAAAAAGAATTCACGTTTGTTAATTTTTATTTTATAGATATAAATATTTTTATTTGAGCTAACAATTAATTTATTTTGACTTATAGCTATCAGGAGCGTGGTAACCGCAACGAGCGAAATAAAGCAAGGAGGGGAGAAAGAAAGAAATGTGGTATTCGTGTTCGAAGTGGGGGTAAAGAGGGAAATTTTAGTAATGAAAATAAACAGGAGAAACTGTTAAATGCAAATGATGATGCTATTTTAGCAACTAAAAGTTCTGATGAAATTGTAAAAAAAACAATAACACCAGATTCATCATCTATACAAGAAATTGTAGAAAACTCACCAGATTCATCATCTATACAAGGTTCTTTAGACATAAAAACTGTCCAAAGCGTAGATATAAAAACTGCAAGCAACAATGGTTTAAGTTTACTGCACGAATATGACGATTCATGTGATGAACAGCCAAACAGTTTAGTAAAAGAAATAGAAACAAAACAACAAGATAAAGAAGAAGGTGAGTTAGACACAGAGTCAGAAGAACATATAAAAGAGAATTTAGAAGGTAAGTTCTAGGATTTCTATGATAGTATATTTGTTTATTGTTTTAATATTCTCATAACATAATGTATTATAGTTGACTGGAATGGTGACCTATAGGTTGTTCTTGTGTTTACACTCCTTTAGTTTTAGTTTACACAAGCAATTTATGGCTCCCAATAAAGTAAAAAAATAAGAAGTTCTTTAAATACATAAAATCATTAAAAACAAGTTTTTCAAATTGAGGGTTATATCCTTAAGTAGGAGTAAAGTATATTTTTATGTTTGATAAATATAAAAATATAAAAAGAAATATTTTTTTTACCTGTTTTAAGCGTTTATAAGGCAAACTACAGTTTTTTCAAGAGAATGAACAAACTAAGATTTGAACTGTAGGGTTATTTCATGCCAAATGGACTAAAGTTTTAGAGTTTCAACATAGAATATCTGAAACTTGGATTGGTTTACATTAATGAGAAAAGCAAATTCTAAAAGGTAATATCCAATATAATAGATAATATCTGATATATTAGACTTTTATTACAGTGATTTCAGAGGGAGAGAAAAAAAAGTGTGTGCTCATGAGGAAATCGCAAAATCTGAACACTGAAAAGTAGTACAAAGTGTATAAAACAATAAAAACAGAGTTTTTGAATATACAATATATATATATATATATATATATATATATATATATATATATATATATATATATATTTGTATATATATACAAATATATATATACATATATATATATATATATATATATATATATATATATATATATATATATATATATATATATATATATATATATATATATATATATATATATAAATAAAGCCCTCTGCAAAGTTTTTAATTTTTTTTTTTTCTATTTCTTGTGCATTTTATTTAAAGTTTTATATACTACCTCTTCAATTCCATTGAAGTTTTCACACTTGACTTGTAGTTTCCTTATTTTACATAATGCTAACTTAGTTTGCTTATTTATTTTAATTGATTTTAGCAATGACACAAAATTTTCAGGAAAAACCCACAATTTATTGTCTCACTTAAATAGTGCACAACATTCCAATCACAAGTATAAACTCAAAAACATAATCAGTATTTAATATTATACAACATGATTAGTTAAAATGTAGTTTCAAAAGTTAATCAAACTTTTTTAGGTACAAACTGAATATTTTGCTCTATGCTCTGCTCTATGCTCTGCTATTGACAAAGGAATATCTTGCTTCAACACTTCATTAACACACACTTTCGAGTAGTCTTGAATAGGTTTTAGGACTCTTTCAGCAGGATAAGTTACTAAATGTTGTTTATAAAACCAGTCCTTAAATGTTCTGTAAGACCTATATTTTCCCTATTTCTTACAACTAACTAGACACTACTCAAGATCTTTCTTCATAAATTCAAGGATCTCAAAAACCAACCAGCTCATGCCTCCTACAAATGATGACAGTTTAGAAGTAATTGGATTTTTGTATTGCTCTTGAAAATTTGGCTTGCTAATATCTTGTTTAAAGTCAGAGCTTAACAGTTTTTTAGCAACACTTTCTCTAACTTCGGGCAATAGTTCCTCATCAGCTATGGAGAAAATAACTTTTCTCTGTTCATGGTTCCAAAGATGTTGTTTAATCACGTCAAGGCATGCTTGGGCTATATTATGTCTTTTAATTTTATAATTTTCAATATCTCTGATTGCTTGTAAATCCATCGAAGGAGACATACACTTTAAAAGCAGAGTTTTTAAAAACCAAAAAGTATAAAAAACACCAACAAGCTTAGCAATCAGTAAAATGTGACATATTGTTTGCAGAAAAAAAGATTTAAATCAAGCTGTGGACTAAGAAGGCAAAGTACAAGATTATAAATTGATTTAGAAAGATATCTTGCATGATGGAAGGCACCAGGTCTTTTAAAATGAAATCCTGTGAAAAATCTTCCTAAGAATACAACTGTTAACTGGCAAAGGTACTTATAGCCACCACTGGAAAAAACTTTTTTTTTAAAGCTCCACTGCTAAGCTGTAAGACTTTATCAGCCTACAAAAAATATTTATTCAAAATATTTTATTAATTATGAAAAATTATTTGTGTTGATAAAAAATTTTTTACTAATGTTATATATTTCTTTTCTAATAATCTTAACAGATTAAAATCTCAAAATATCTCACCTTATTTTCAATAAATGTTTCACTGTTACTTTTCTAGTCAAACTTGTTTATATTCTCATAATTTATTCCTTTAGCAAACATTTTATCCCAGTTATCGTGTAATGTTTTAAGAGTATTGTCTGCAGGTCCCTTTGTAACTTTGTCTGTTGCTTTTTCTATTTCTTTAGCTTGGAGTTCCACAACTTGGTATCTACACG
>NC_088920.1:47582500-47677500 GCF_038396675.1 Hydra vulgaris | reverse complement strand
AAAGTGAAGATTTTTTGTCAAGACTTGAATATAAAGTTGAATCCTTAGCTAATAGAGGTACTTTAGATGTAAAATTTTCATGAAGATTGTTATTGTAGACAAGAAACATTGCAGGAGCAAAGATATAACTTTGAGGTACCCTTAAAGTTACTTAAAATAAAGTAGAGTGTAGGCCTTCAAGAATAACTTTAATTCCGCAGTTAGAAAGAAATAATTTATTAATCTCAAAAACTTTTTTATAAAGTAAGTAATAACAGAGTGAAGACTAAATGTAGGATTGTTGGAGAGGTCAGAGTGTTTTCTAGAGTTTTGAAAAATTAGAACCACTCATTTAGTACTTTTTAAAAGTTTAGCAAAAATTGAAGAGAGTTCTGGAGAACACTTTTTTAAGACTATGATGGAAATCTTGTCTAGAGTACAAACTGTAGAAGTGTTGAATTGAGAATTAACTTTAGCATTAGAAGTCTTAGTGATTTTAATGTTTAACAATGGGTTAATCTGTTTAATTGGCAGTAAAAGTGCGGCCATTAGATTCAAGAGTTGAATTAGATTTTTTTGCAAAAAACTCTGCCTTATTTTGGGGAGAAGTAAAAAGACCCATGAATTAGAGATTAAATGTTAGACTTACTTTAGTTAATGACACTGTTGAAGACTTACCAAAAGTCTCTTAATCTTGTTTCTTATCTCAGGTATAAGGATCTATTCTTATACCTGAGATAAGAAACAAGATTTAGTAAACTTAGAATAACAGAGCTTAATATCAGACATTACCTTTTTACATTGACTTCTATGAATAATAAAAGGATATTTATTTATAAGAGAGATGTTCTTGTAAAAAAGATGAAAAAAATGATTACTGTTTAATAAAGCAACTGCTCAACATGGTAAAAAATTGGGAGTAGAATGAGGCTTGATTTGATATTAAAAAGAAGGAATAGAAGCTTCCAAACTTTTATTCCAGAAGGAATAAAAGCTTCTAAGATGCGCTTAATGCATACACATTATAGGTATAAACATATTTTTGCTATTTATTTAGATGCTGGAAAACAGTATCCTTTCATATTTATATAAACTTTAGTATTTGTATGGTGTGGTTTTTGCCAAAATAGAAGACGATCCAATGAATGCATGGCGTGACTCAAACATGACAAGAAAAGGAGGCATACTCTTAGGCAGATTAGAAAAAAGGGTCTTATTGGACAACGTTTGTTAGAGAAAATTAAAGTGATTTAGGTATCAGCATGTAGAGAGGTAGGAGCTTCAGGAAAAAATGGTAGTGGTAGAAGTATAAAACTTGAAAAGAGTGTCTTATATATTCTATGAATGAGGTTTAGTTAAAGAAAATGCTCTAGATCATGATCATGATGGTAATAATGATTGTGATGATCATGTTGATCATAATGATGTTTATATATGCGTATATACAAAATATAATATGAATTTTAAATAAAAAATGTATACTTTAGGATGTATAATTGTTTATGCAGCCCCGGTCACAATCCCGGCCCCAGCCCCGGCTATATTTTATCAAACTCGGCCCCAGCCCCAGTCAAATATCAACCCCAGTCATTTACTATTTTAAATTTTATGTTTTGCTTTTTAATGAACTTGTTAGCCAATTAGTGTTACTATGGTTTGCTGCATGGTTACTATCTCATCATGTGCTTTGTACTTTTATAAATTTTGGTATTGTTTCAGGTAGACTTTTTCCATTTTGCCCCCAAATTGCCTTTTCTTTCATTTTTTTGAATAGTAAAAATTAAATTTTTACTCTGAAAGAATTATTTTCGGTAGAAAATAATTCTTTCAGAATAAAAATTTTGTAGTTTATTATTATTCATTCATTGTTGTAGTATCATTCATTGTAGTTTATTATTATTCATTCATTGTAGTTTATTATTATTCATTCATTGTAGTTTATTATTATTCATTCATTGTAGTTTATTATTTTCTTGAATAGTAAAAGTTAGTATTAAATGAATTTTGTTTGGTATGATATAATACTCATTTAAAAGTAAAATTTTATACATCATAATAAAATGAACATTAATA
This sequence comes from Hydra vulgaris, assembly GCF_038396675.1. Lineage (NCBI taxonomy): Eukaryota > Metazoa > Cnidaria > Hydrozoa > Anthoathecata > Hydridae > Hydra > Hydra vulgaris. The sequence goes on along the minus strand of NC_088920.1, from coordinate 47,675,448 downwards.
ATATGGATTTTTATGTGTAATAGTTCCAACTTTTTAAAGGAGGACATTTTTTTAAATATTCTAATATTTTCAATTTTTAGATTTTTTACTAAAAAGTTAAAATTGCAATTAATGTGGAAAAATATAGAGTGAATAAAATAAGTTTTTTTTATTGTAAAATTTTAAATCATTAAGTTATTGCATCACATTAATATTTTGATAAGTTTTATTATAGATACAGTTATTATCAAATAAAAAAATAAATATACTCTAGGTGTTTCCATTAGCAAAAGCAAAATTGTTAATAACTATAAACTTTTAAACTTAAGTTTAAAAAATATCCTTTTGGACTTTTTGGGGCCACAATAATAAACATTTATCTGCTTCTATAGAAGATGGAGAAAGGCCTCTATAAAAGACAGGGAAATGGCATTGTAGAACCTTTCTAAAGTATTAATTATGAGTAGATTCAAAATCAGATTTAGATGCTGCAATCACTTCTAGTTGACATTAGAATATCCAAGTGTAGAAAATGTACACAAGGTTTTCTTGCTGTTTTAGCAATTTCATTTTTATTCATTTATTTTATAAGATTGTCTTCTAATTTTGAATTTGATTTAAGGCGCCTGTATTATGTAAGTAGCAAAGTAAACTAGCAATATAATAATTTCTTCTTTTACAAATTCTCCTTGAGACAAAAGTAAATAATTTTTGAAATATATTAGATAATTGACCAAGCCTTTTCTCTTAATTTCTCAGGCAATATTTTTGTCATTGGTGACTTCGATACTTATCACATTTAATGGCTTGGCTCAAGTACTACTGACCTTGTTGCCTCAAAAGCTCAAATTTTTTGTTTTTCTCAATCTCTTACTTAGTAAACTTTTTAGCTCGCTTTCCAAACAACTCTAATTACTTATCATCACTTCTCAATACTTGTCTCACTTCTCGATGTCTCACTTCTCGATGTCTCACTTCTCGATATTGATCTCACTTCTCAATGTCTCACTTCTCGATATTTGTCTCACTTCTCGATATATGTCTCACTTCTCAACACTTCTCGATGTCTCACTTCTGATCCTAGCTTGTGCTTGGTTTCTCCTCATTCTCTTTTAGATTGTTCAGATCTTGCAACCATCTCATTAATACTTTTATCTACATCAGATTCATACCATCATCATTTCTTACTGATACCTTGAGACTGACTGGGATTTATTTTGTGATTTTCTTGGTTCCTAGGCTTTTTTTTATCTCTTTTATAATCTAATGAGTTCAAGCAAACATGAAAGCTTTCATTCCTTCTTGTTGGATTCGAGTCAAGTCTCTCTCTACTCTATTATTTTCTCCTTGTGCAGTTGCTATTTTTAATTGTAATTATTTTTTTCATCCTCAAAAAAACTTGAGAAACAAAAACTTTTTTGTTATTGATAGAAAAAAAGAATATAATAATAAAGAATAATAAGAAGGAAAATAGTAGTAGGTCGAGGCATGAAGCAAAGGTCCATTATTCTTAGATTACTAAATCTTGTGTTTTATATCGAAAGTTAGGTTCTAGAAACATTTAGAAAATCTTTAACAAGGTCATTAATAAAACCAAGTCTAAAATTTTACCTCTTATACATGGATCTGCTCATACTATTCCCAAGGATAGTGGGAAACAGTTTAACCCATTGTTAAGCATCCAAATCACTCCTGTTACTGTTGCTTAAATTATATCCTAATTTAACTATTTTATAGTTTCTGGTCTAGATAGCAATTCTGTCACAGTCTTACAAACGTTTCCAGAACTGTTTTTATTACTTTTTAAATTGTTTAGTAAGTTAATGGAGCTAATGATGATAGCTTCTTTGAACAGCAACCATGATAGTATTTGTAAAAAAGATGCAACTTTATGATGATGGGAGAAAGGCTCAAGCTTAGCAGATACAACTGGTCCAACTACATTTACAATCTTTTTTTGATCTTGTCTAGAAGAGAAAGAGTATCATTAGAAGAACCGGTCTAAGTATGACACAAGTATTCCATCGAGGAAATATAAGAGATTTGTAGAGGTAAAGAATGGAATCAGGAATAAGATAATGGCAAGCACAATAAGGAGAAGTATTGATTGTATATATGGTTTCCATGAGAGGTAAGGAGTGATTGGTAATCCAAGAAGATATAAAGAAGAGGACTCAGTTAGAGGGTTGCCATTTAATAATATAGGAATCTCGACAGTATAGCAATAGTTGTTTGTAGTAAATAACTGAGTTTTGTTGGAGTTAAAATTCACAAGCTACTCAAGCTAACCCAATCAACATGACTTGCCTCTTCTAAGCGATCGAAAAGGGAAGGCTTTTTGTCAAGACAGAAGGGTAAAGTTGAGTCATCAGCAATTAGAGCCTTTTTAGATGTAAGGTTGTCAGGAAGATCATTAATGTAGATAAAAAAACAACAGGGTTGTTGTAGAGAGTTTTGGAGAATACTTTAGTAAGGCTATGACAGGATTGTTGTCTGCTGTAAAGAGTTTAATTGAGATATGACTTTAGCAACAGAAACTGGAGTGATTTGAAAGTCTAACAATTAGTTAACTTGTTTAAGTGGAATGAAAGGAAGACTATGACCATAAGATTTAAGTGTCAAGTTAGAAAAAAAGTTCTTTACAAATAGTTCTGCATTATCCTTGGTGAAGATGTAAAACATTCAGTGTGATGAGCATTAAGGTCACCAGTAACAATAATGTTGTCAGAGAGGTATAGTGAAAGTGCATGGTCAATTTGATCAGAAATTACATCGAAAAGAGTGCAGTCTTGAGAATAAGGAGACCAATAAAGAACAAAAAGAAGGTGATAGAGTGAAGAGGTGCTAAGCAGAGGTACATAAAGAAATAGTCAAAGAATTCAAACCTGATTTCTCAACAAATAGGTGAATTGGTGCGTAAGTATATCCCCAAGCCAAACATTTGACTATTGGAGTTTTTGCAAGTAAAAGGATAGTGCCCATCAATACTGAGATCTAAAAAAAAACAGCTAAGTTTAAATTACTCTCACAAAGAGCAAAAAAGTCTGGTGAATTTGCACATCAAAAACAGGGACACCATTCGCATCATGACACTGTGAATACTCTGATATTTTCCAGTTGTTGATGTAATCAGCTTTTCTGAGAGCTGCCATAGCATTCAGGAAACCTTACTACTAGATGGCCACAGAACCATTAAACTGAGACAACAGAAGAGTTGCACAGCCACTATCAAAGAGGCACAAGCAAAACTTTGTGAGTTAAGTCAAGAAAATCCAGTATTCATTATCCTAGGCAGAAAACAATGTAACATAGGTTTACATCTATGCCAGTCTAATAGATGAAGAAGAGGTGCGAGGCTGGTCAACAGAATTATTTTATTTACCCTTAAAGTCTTTGCCTAAGAGGCCTTTTACAAGGCTGTAGCTGTATGCAGTTAACATCTGCCCAAGATGAGTATTTTTATTGAGACATCATCTCTAGCCTTTAGTTAACCAAGAGCCCCAGGGCAGGGGAATTTCAGCTGGATACAGTTAACATCTACCCAAGATGAATATTTTTATTAAGACATCTGTTATCAGAATAGTTGTTAAATCTTGATTTCACAAACTTCTTGTATCTCTTCTCTATATCTTATAATATCTCACTGTTGTAACAGAAAGGTTCTATTGTGTATTAGATTGTTAAGGCAAGGGCTATTGCTTTTGATAAAATCTGGCATGCTTTGTAAGCTTATTCGTATAGTGTTTATGAGAAAATTTTTTCATTCCTTTGAAATTGAATTATTAAAGTTGTATTTGATGGATAACATTATTCTTAAAGTTCGGTAACTTCTAGAATACCATTATCTTAGGTCTAGAATACCATTATCTTGTATTGTTTTTCATCTGTTATAATAGTTTTCCTGATAATCTTTATTTATTGCTAACAATTATCACAATATTTACTACTATTACGCAATATTGTTGATATATATTGATGAATGAGAACACTCTTACTTAGTCCCCTACTTTATGTCTTCTTAGATTATCATTCACTACTGACTTCTTGGAAAACAAATATACAATCTATTGCAAAATTAGCATCTGCTAAGATTGCTTCTCTTTATTGTCATATTCTTACTACTGATTCCTTTTTCCACATCTATAAATCTCTTCATCATTTTATGAAATATTATTGCCTCATTTCAAATCAGCCTCATTTACGCTGATTCTTCTAATGGTGCCCTTCTTTTTTAGACAAGGTCTAAAAATGTATTAAAAGTTTGATCTGGTCTGGTTGTAAAGCTGGAGTCTGTCTCATCGACGTATGGTTGCATCTCTTTCTCTATGTTACAAATACAAAAAAAGTTTTTATCTAGTTTTTTTCCATTTTAAATATTAATGCTTTGGAGTTCTCTCTTGTCTTCATGTTTTGCTGATACATACAATTTACAGTCTTGTAGCCTTGTAGCCTTCTGTTAATCGCTTTCTTACTCTTTAGCTCGCTATTTTCTTATCTACTCTCGACTTAATTAGTGTTTGCTGGCAGTTATGTTGCAAGTAATTTTTTTTTTTTTAAAAAGGAAAAATTTAAGCAACAGTGTTGAAATTGAAATATTGAAATTGCAACAATTATGCTATCAAATTCAATTTTATTCAGGTTTGCTGGACTTGACAAAAGAAATTTTTCCAATTTTTAGCTAATTTTTATCTTTATTAAAATTTTCAGTTAGTACAGATTATATATATTCAAGGTTTTTTTTTAATATTATATATTTTTAATTTATTTATTCTTTGTTAATAAAATTTGTTTTGGTATTAATACGTATAATAAAAACATGGTTAAACTAGAAATGATGTATTGTGTGAATAAGTAAATAGGAAGTTCGAAATTAATTAATTTTTTTTTTTGCAGAAGCTTCAGTTTTACCTGTTGCCATGGAGTGCGATCCTAATAACAACTCTAGCATAAAAAGCCTTCAAAAACGCAGCAGAGGAAGGAAGCGTAAAGGAAAACAAAACGCCAATCAAAGTGTCAATCCAGTAAGTGTGCTAGAAAAAAATTCTGTAATTTTTTTTACCAGTTAAATGTTTTATCTAAACAATCTAGTATTGTTTTTTTTTCCTTCAGGGTGATATACAAGGACCACAGTTCAAAAAAGTTTCTCTTCTTGAAATGGTAATTTTAACTTTTTTATACATATTTTTTTCTTTTTCAGTAACAATCGAGTCATGCTAATACTTTTTTTTTTTAATATAATAGTATAAACGTGTTAAAATTAGTATTTTGGTAAATAGCTTTTAGCGAACGAAATTCGTCACGAGCGAAATCTTGTGTTACAATGTATTCGACACATTGTAAAAAAAAACTTTTTCGAGTAAATGAAGAAAATGTTTGAAGTCCGACGACAACGTTTGGATATAGACGACAATAAGTAAATGTTTAAAAAATGTTTGAAGTACGACGACAACGTTTTGATATAGACGACAATAAGTAAATGTTTATAACAATTGTATAATTCTTATTAAAGACAAAATACAGAAATAAAAAATTTTCTTTAAAAATTTCATTATTTAAGAAAATCGTCGATCTACTTAGTTAAAATAACCTGATAGAATCGTGTTCAAAAAAAAAATGATTAGTTTCAAAATGAGTCTGCAAAGACCAAAAGAAATTCAAGTAATAGGACATGGATCTGTTTCTATTGTTTCGATAGAGACAATGTCTTTATTGGTTTAACTTAATAAGTTGTTATTTAATTTGAATTCGTAGGTACTGTAACACAAACTTATATTTTAGACAGAAATGTTAACACTATTGGTAAAGATTTAAAGACTTAGTTTTTTTTCTTTCTAATCTAGTTGTAACGGTAAACAGTTAGGTACACAGTAAGATCTTCTTGGAAGACCTAATCATTGTCACATGGCGCATTTAACTAAGAAGTTCACATTCATTCCTTGACAACGTCGCAAAAATTGCCAGAGCTGACATAGAACCGCGGACCTCTTGATTCTGAAGCAAACGCTCGAAATCACCAACTTGAACAAATTTAAGCAATAAGATGGCAGCTGTTTTAGCTATTTGCCCAAATTCAGATAGTATTAGTTTTATGCTGAAATATTACTGAGGTGATTTATGAAGAATCTTAGTCACTTATTCTTCTTATAACTAATCTTAATCTCTCTTTTATATTCTTTATATATCTTTTATATTTTATCTTATTTATATTTTGTAAAAAAAAAATTACATTTATTTACAAAAAAACATGTTAAAAAGTAAACAAGTGATACGTAGTTAAATCTAAAGTCACGTGAGCAAATAGAACGCTAATATTGCTCTACGCTAAATACAACAAATATACGTCGAGCGTCTCGTATAAAACGTTCATTTACGACAAATGATCTATTGAACTATATTGAAAAAAAATTTAATTGAGCTATTGGATAATTTTTTTAAAAATAATTCCACGAAAAGTAGATAATTCGCATATATAAGTCATTTTTTTCAAAAATGTCGAAAACGACACTTGTATTCGGGGCTGACGATATATATTATATATCGTCGCTGCAAAACAAAACTATCTTAAGTCCATTATTGCTGTTCTGAGAAAAAGGCATTTAAAGTTTTAAATTTATCACTGCGTTCGATGTTATTGTTTCCAGTATGTTTATAGCAAATTCTATTATTTTTCATAGTATAACAAAAAAAAAATTTTTCATTAAAGTTTAAGCAATTCAACAGGTCATCTCGACAAAAGATAGTCTTAAAAGGATCTTAAATATGGAAAACTCTAAAAATTAAGTATCTTAAGTCCATAAACTTTATTTAAGTATTTCTCTATCATTTTATTAAGTTAATTAACTAGTGCTAACTATAATGAAACTTATACAAAATAAAGTTTAAAAACTTAACCATTATGTAACTAAACAAATGGATAGCTTTTTAAAATAATAATTTAGTGATGGAATCATTAACATCTAATGAACTTAAAAAACACTTTTAAAATAAGTAAAATAAAACAAGTGATACAAGTAACAAAGCTTTCATTATAACAGTCATTTTGTAATATCTAGTTTCTCCCTTTTCTTAACTGCTGGAAACAGGCTCTATAAAATCTTTTTCAATTATGTGATGGTCTACTTTGTTATGATTTTTGGGTTGTTTGGTACTATTTTCAGTATTTCCTTATTCTCATCATCATCCATGCAACTGATTTGAATCTTAAGATTTCGGTAAAAATGATGATTCATTAGAAATGGTGAAGCTGTTTTGGAATATAATCTTTGTTGCATAGGTAAACGAGATCCTTTTTTTTTCAGTGAATTAATACCTCTTGGAGCAAGATACTTCTGCTTTTGTAATGTATATCTGCTACTTTTGTAATGTACATCTGCTACTTTTGTAATGTACATCTGCTACTTTTGTAATGTATATCTGCTACTTTTGTAATGTATGACTGCTGCTTTTGTAATGTACATCTGCTACTTTTGTAATGTACATCTGCTTCTTTTGTAATGTACATCTGCTACTTTTGTAATGTATATCTGCTGCTTTTGTAATGTACATCTGCTACTTTTGTAATGTACATCTGCTACTTTTGTAATGTACATCTGCTACTTTTGTAATGTATATCTGCTACTTTTGTAATGTACATCTGCTGCTTTTGTGCAAGTTGTGCTTTTTTGCTCAAAAAATACAACTTTTATATTCTTCTTCAAAATTATATTTAAAGTAAAGAATACTTTTCTTTTAAAACTTTCAGTTATACAATACTGGCGCGCATAAATTTTTTTGGTTTAGACTTTTGGATCATTTGCTTTTCTTGAATTTGATATTTAAACGCATTTGTTTGCTAATACTGCAGAGTATGCTGAAAATGCTTTTTTATTTTTAAAATTTATTACATCATCATGATTTAACACAGTTAATACACAGGTGTTTTTTTTAAAAGCTTGTTCTATTGTTGTTTCCCATTGCATAGGTGTGTATATTGTTCGATTTCGATATTGTTTTTCAATTATTGAGCAAGCGAATTCGTTTTCTCTAACTGTGTCCTGGTACAAAGAATATAAGCACAATTAAATCTAATTTTAAAAGAGTCAATGCACCCGACAATATTATGTTCATCATTCTATTTTGATTTTGGCTCCAACATCGATCATAGAAAAGATAAAAACGTGTTGCTCCTTCTATTCTTTCAGATTCAATGAATTTAAATACTCCTGTACTTACTTCACAGCTTGCTTTTTCCCCTTCATTCTTGTTCCACAAATATGAACATGTCTTCAAAGAATCAATTTTTCTAACAGTGAAGTTATGATTTTGCAGACCCCTTGAATAATAAAAAGCTTCAGTTGTACCATATGGTGATAAAAGAACTTGCTCTAAGATGACATTTTGTTCCCTTTCAATTGATATTTTTCTTTGGTTATTGTGGTGACCTTTTAAATCTTTTTTGACACTCCTTGGAACAGTTTTTTTTGCCATCGCTGTTTTTACAGTCTGCTGTGATATGCCGAGGGTATTAAGAAACATTGGTGCACAGATTAGCGTTTCAAAAGCATAATTTTCTTGGCATGGAAAGCTATATGTAAATGTTCGGTTTCTGATTCTTTCTTTTCCAACATTCTCCCTTTTCTTTCTTCGTTTTGGTTCTTTCTCTGTTACCCTTGCCACAATGTATTGGCGCTTTTCATCTATACTTTTCATTGACTAATATGAATCAAATAATTCATTACGATATTGTTCCGTAAGATTTTCTAATTTCTAAAGCGTCAAGGGTAGGTTCTTTCTTTGTAAAAAAAAACATACCCTTGACGCTTTTCAAGCTGTAGATGTCGGTAAGGCACCGGTGTAACAAACTACACAAACACGCACGATAGTAAGATTATTAATAAGCCTTGCATCACGTGCGTCAGTACTTTTACAATTTTTTGTCATCTACGAGAGTTTACACAAGTAGCGTGCTGGCTTATAGCACCAAACTTAATTCAAAATCGTTTGCGGTGATTAGCTCCTGCGTCAAAGCATTCCGCTAGACGGATGTTTCAGTAAACTGCAAAGCCGTGTTTACTCTTTGATTTTGTTTGACCGGTGCGCATTCGTATCGCATTAATTTTAATGTAACATTTGTTATACTATTGATGATTTTAATATTTCAAGTATAGGTTTTTTTATCTTCAGAAAGACACTTGTTAATACATCTTTACAAATCTAATGGATTTTTTAGTGTTTTGTGAACATTTTTTAAGAACTTTTTGTAATATCAACTTCATCATAACTTTTTTAACTTACAATAAAATTATTCAATGCAGATAGGAGAGCATATAAGATAAGGATAACATTATGTTATCACATTCTTTTTATAGAACCCTTCTGTACAAGTTTAAATAATGTACCATTAAAATAATATGGTAAAAAGCTCGTATAAAAAATAATGATAATAAAGTTAAATTATGTTAAAGTTTTTTATGGAATAGTGTATAATTTGTTTTCTCAACATTAAGTGAGAGTTTGTTTGCCCAATCCAAATATTTACTTTATTTAATTCCATATTCAAATTCGTATACAGATATTTGATATCATTATTGGTAAGAAATAAATCTGTATCGTTTGCAAATATTTTTGTGTTCAGTTTTAATAATGCATTACAAAGGTAGTTTATATAAATTAAGAATAGGCGCAGACCAAGGATTGATTCATGTGGAATTCCGTATTCGACATTTAATATTCCAAAATGTACATTATGAGCATATTGCTTTCTATCTGCAAGATAGCTTTTAATCCAGGAATAGATTTTATCATTTATACCGTAATGTTTAATTTTTTTTCTAAAATAATGCAATTGTCAACTGTGCTTTAGATAAATGTATAAATACTCTTAAAAGAAGTTATTGTCAAAACCATCAGCTATTTGGTTGACTGTTTCAATAATTGCATGCTTAGTTGAGTGATTTTTTTGAATTCCGGATTGATTTGCGTAGAATAAGTTGTTTTTATTAAAATATTCGAAGATTCTATCATAAATTACATATCCTGGGGATTTGTTCATTAAAAAAATAAATAGAATATGATGTTTTGAACTCTTTATAGCTTAATTAATTGTCATACAATATTTTGTCATTAGAGAGTTTTAGTCAAATTTTAAATGAATCTGATGTTGGTGTTATTTTAATAGCATAATTGGGGTCAATATTTGTGAAATACCTATTGAACTCTTTTGAAATTAAGTTTTCACAGAATATATCGGTGTTACCAATATTAATTCTTTTAGGTAGAAAAAATGCAATGTTTTTATCTTTTCCAATTATGTCATTGATTATGGACCATGTTTTTTTACTATCAAATTTATATTTTGAAATTAACGTACTGTAACGGCTTTTTTTTTGTTGTTGCATTTTTAATTAGTGTTTGATAAAAGTATTTACACTTTTTTGTGTAAATACTTTTACTAAATTATTTCATTGTCTCTGTTATCTGTGTTTTCTGTGCCTGTGTTATCTGTGTTTTCTGTGCCTGAGTTATCTGTGTTTTCTGTGTTATTCTTTTTTAGAATTTTATTATACTGCTCTTGCATTTTTTTTGAGCATTTCAATAGCGGTTTATATATCCACGGATTAGAAATTGGTTTTGCCTTAATTTTTATATCCTCGTATGAGTAGGTTCCATTGAGGTGTTCCTACAATGTGCTTAAAAAAGTATTAAAAGCTTCGTTAGTATTATTTATATACGCTTCTCCGCGTTTCTTATTTTAACTTCATTAGTATTAGCAAATTTTAGGTTACGTTTTTTAAAATGAAAAACATAAAAAACCTTGGTTTTTTATGTTTATTAATTTAAACATAAAAAACCTTGATAAAAAACGTTTTTAATTTTTTTAAATATAATATATATATATATATATATATATATATATATATATATATATATATATATATATATATATATATATATATATATATATATATATATATATATACTGTTATTCACTTTAATTTTTAACGTAAAATAAAAAATTCAATAAAGCAAATCTCATTTTTTTTAGCGTAAAAAATTGAAAACAAAAAAATATTAAAACACATAAGAAGAAAAAAAGGAAGAAGAAAAAAAATTAAAAATATAAAAAATCTGAAAACAAACACTGTAAACTATAACACAATGTAACAAAAAAAAAAAAATTTCTGTTTATCAAAGTTTTTTGATGTTTCTTAATTAATTTGAGTATGCTGAGTCTAAATATGACATTGGATTTTTTATTGCATCAATCGTTTGGTCGTAAAAAAAAAAAAAATCAATTAAACATATAATTAATATAAATCGTTTTGCATTAGATTCTACTTTAGTCAATATAAAACATTTACTAATTCAAAAGTGTTATGTTATGTTACAAAACTTCATGTTACATCATGTTTCTTACATATATTACATAATGTTACATTATATTGTATTGTAACAGTCTCTCACAATCTCAAAAAACACTAAAAGTGAACAGTAGAACGAGGTTTTCTTTTATGAAGTTTCTCGTCATTGCGTATCAAACACCAGATGTAGTCACCCATCATAGCTGCATCCCATCTGCCCTGGTATCTTTTCTCCATTGCAAGAATATCCTGATGGAAACGTTCCCCGTGCTCTTCACTCACATCACCCAAATTTGGTCTGAAAAATTCCAAGTGTGAATGCAGGTAATGCAGCTTTATTGACATTCTGCATTTCATATCTGCGTACCGTACAATTAAGTTTTCCACTATCTCTTTGTAGTTATCACTCTTATTGTTGCCTAAAAAGCTATGAACAACATGTCTAAATGCAGTCCATGCTTCTTTTTCAACAGCAGACATTTTGTCCTCAAGCTCCTTACATGCCAACATAACTTTAATCTGTGGACCAACGAATATACCTGCTGAAATTTTTGCATCTGACACCTTTGGAAACATCTGCCGAATATGCTGGAATGCTGCACTATCTGGGTTTAATGCTTTGACAAATTGTTTGATAAGACCAAGTTTAATGTGAAGGGGTGGTAGTAAGATCTTTTCAACAGGTATCAGAGATTGATTAATAACATTGTGCAAACCAGGCTGTAAATGTTCTCTCACTGGCCACTCACGTCTTGTGAAGTGCTGGTTTGCAGCCCTGCTATCCCATAAACAAAGAAAACACGAGTACTTTGTGTATCCTCCTTGCAGACCGAGAAGAAATGCTAGCATCTTAAAGTCTCCACATACATCCCACTTGTAACTGTCGTAGTTGATTTTCTCAAGCAACAACTTCACGTTCTTATAGTCTTCCTTTAGATGAACGGAATGAGCTACTGGAATCGAAGGAAATCGGTTTCCGTTATGGAGCAAAACTGCCTTTAGACTTCTTGTTGAGCTGTCAATGAATAATCTCCACTCTTCAGGATTGTGAACAATGCCAATGTCATTGAAAAGACCACGAACGTCATGACAATAGCACAGTGATTCTGATACTACATAAAAGTATGCGAATGTTTCATGTCTTTTTCGGTATTTCGAGGTTCTGCAGCTTGGATCTAATAAATTCCATTCTTTCAAACGTGATGTCAGAAGTTCTGCATTTGATTTAGTGAGACCAAAATCTCGTACTAAGTCATCAAGTTCTTGTTGGATAGGGAAATGAGGTGAATCATTCGGTTCCCTGAAATCACAGTCATCATTGAGTTCATCCGGTGAGTCTACTTCAGAATGATATGCAGCTGCTTCTTCGGATTGAGGTGGAGTAGGAACAGGCAATTCATCACTGTGTGGAACTGGTCCAATAGAAGATGGTGTACTTGGATAAACTAGAGTCAGCCTATCTTTCGGTTTTTTATACTTTGAAATGTCAACAATGCAGAAAAAGCAGTCATCATGATGGTTCGTCGGTTCTCTCCATATTCTCGGAATCGCAAAGGGCATTGACTTTCGGATTCCACGCAGCCATCCTTCCAGAGTTGATCTGCAGCTACCACAACTGTAGTGTGGTGCCCACGATTTGTCCTGATCTCCCATAGCCATGCCAAAATAAGCATGATATGCAGTAAAGAATTTTGTACCACTGACAATCTTATGTTTAGCTTGTGTTGGACTAATATAGTAACCACAAACATAACAGAATGAGTCAGGACAAAGCTTGCAGGATCTACTAGACATATTCACCACTTCATGTAACAGTTGTAATTAGTTAAACTGAAAATAAACACACGAATATAGTTAAAATCAGCATATATATATGTTTTAATTGCATTACACATATACGAAAACTCCGAAATATACTTTATGCTTTTTCTCAGGAAATCTTGATGATAGAGAAAAACCGATGGTACCACTGAAATCAGCATACAAAAATTATGTAAGAAACATTAAAAAATTAACATAAACAAAAATGTTGTTACATGGTGTAATATATATGTCAGGAATATAGGAGATGCATTTTAGTTTGTCGTTTCAACGATGAAATGCTTTTTAGGTCTTTAATATTTTTATTTTGGAAATGATTCCATATTGATGGACCACGGTTTGTAATTAGAAAACTTGACTGCTGTGATTTAATTTTTCCTAGGTGATAGTATATCAGAGAAAGATTTTCAGAAAGCATATCAGAGAAAGATTTTGTTTTAGGAAATTTTTGAAAAGCATATAAGTTCATGTCCCCAAAAATATATAGGTTTTTATTTTCTTTATTAATCTTTAAAATAGTTTTTTAAATAAAACTTTTGAATGGTTTATCATAAATATTTACAAGGAAAAACTGTAGTATTGTGCCTTTGTAACTGTAGTATTGTGTATTGTAGAAGTAATTTGTGTATTGTATAAGTGCCTTTGTAACTTTAGTATTGTGTATTGTATAAGTAATTTGTGAAAAGAAAAAGTTTCATTGTGGCCAAATCTTTGCGACAGCACTGATCATAATTTCAGATCAATGGGATAACGGAATGTAGGTTTTTAACCTACTTCCCGTAATCCTATTGATCTGAAATTATGATCAGAAACTTAGTAATATTGGTAATGCATACAACTAAAATTTGGGTCTTCAGAAAGTAAGAGAAACAAGGTTATGTCAGTTTGAAAATTGAAAAATTAGACACACCTTTACAACTTAATACTTTAACACAGATCATAATAAAACAAAAGTAAAATATTCTAAAAAATTATAAAGCTTAAATGAGGAATTTTAATTCAACGATTACTATTAAATTTCACAGCACTATAATTCAACACACTTTTATAGTCGTAATTATAAAAATGTATTACCCGACATTGAGTTATTTTAATATCTTCATGTAAAACTGTCATGAAACTTTTGAAATATTAATTGAAGACATAAGTGGATGAAGGCGCTATGTCGCAAAAATACAAAGTTCCACTTTTTTACACAAATAAAGGTGTTAAGTAACGCTCTTTCACATGAACATAATGACACCGCACAAATACTATATCCCTCCATAAATATTAACATATCATTGCTTTATAAAAATATCTAGAACAATATGTGTTCAAAACTTTAACTCCTGATATCTCAGTTCCATATTGGTGTAACATAACACCTTCATCCACTTATGTCTTCAATTTATTATTTTAATGCAGGTAGTTCTGGTTTGATAAGATTTTTTTTTAAATTTTGCTACGGTGCAATACGGTACGGTACAATACTTGTTTGTTTCATTTACAAGATTTTGCTATTGTTATTCAATAAAAATTTGTTCAAGCAAAAAAAAAATGAATATAACTTTGAAATGTCTATGAAATGTATCGAACTTTTTTTAAATGTAAATCATTAAAATGAAAATGGGTTTAACTACAATAAAAACTAATGTTTCAAATTAACCTTTAACATCATGTATTAAAACCTAAAGAGAAACATATTTGGTTTAAATATTTGGTTTTCTTGATGTTTTATTAAAGAATGAGCTGTCTGAAATCAATCAGATATTTGTCAGATATTTTGTATCAATCAATAATAAATCAATCAAGTTGTCAGATATTTTGTATCAATCAATAATAAATCAATCAATTTGTCAGATATTTTGTACAACTCAAAGAAGAGCTCAAATGCACAGAATGCAACAGTTATTAATATAATTAAAAATAATATTTTGGAAATATTGCATCCATTCCTATCTTTCATTCTAAAAGAGTTTATCACTGGCTCACCGTTATAATAAATAAAAGGTTTAGTTTAAGCCAATCAAAATTAAGCACAGTACTAGATATAATGCACATTGATGTTGTCAATGTTAAAGTTATCAGGAATGTTAGAGAATTGAATAAAAGGGAGCTTGCTTTAAATAATAATGAAATTGTTGAAAAACAGAGCATTGGCTTTGCTCTGTTTTTCAACAAAGGCAAAGTCAATATAACAAAAATAGGCAATTCAGATGACGTCACAGAACAATTAAAGTCACAAAACAATTTCTTTGCTAAGAGTACACTAACCTGTCAAACAGGTTAGGGTACTCTTAGCCAATCTAGCAAGAGAGGCTGAAAAAGTAGGGCGTTTTAAATTGTGATACAGCCTCTCTTACCAAAGCTGTATCGGTAAATTTTGGTATTGTGACTAATGCGGAACGAAGTAAAAAAAAAAAGAGAGAGGATAAAGTTAAGAAAACAGTTTCAAGAAAATTATAATACATGTACTAACAATATTATTTATTGTAATATTATCAGTAAATGGTAAAGCCATATAGATATTTGAAAATTGACTGTTGTATACAGAGGCATTCTACGAATAAAATGAGAGGGGTGAACCCTCAAAAAGTACTGAATAGTTTCTTAAAAAAAAACTAAAATCACGATTGGTTGTGTCAAATACCAGACCAAATTTGTCAAAAGATGTGCGGGTGTGTGTGTGTGTGGGGAGGGATGGGGAGGGGAAGGGGTGGAACACCACACACCCACTCACATCCCCAAAAATTTTCACTGGTTATATATTTTATACCTATTTATAGACAAAAGTGGATAAACTATATTTAAAAAAAAGCATTTCTCTATCTTGGCAAAAGTCAACAGTAAATATACAACATTAATCTTGCCTTAATAGAAGGAAACTTAACGAAGATTTTGCCAGAATGAAACCTTGACATACAAATCACAGTGGTTGGTTAACTCCAAAGAGGTTTAATAAACAGGAGACGCTGTAGTATATACTTTATATCAAACGCACTGAAGCCAGTTTTGAAAGTCACATTAATATAAATGATTGAATAATTTACCAGTTGTTTTCGAGGTTATCTTACTAACTTGTTTGCTAACTGATTATCGGGTTCAATTAATTCCAAAATATTAGAATACTGAATTAGAAATTCAGCCATATTTTACGCAGTGTGAACATTTATGGAATAAAAAAAAATATTTGTCAATTTTTTTTGAAATGTCAGCAAAATTAAATGTAAACATAAATAAAAACGAATATTTTAAATATAAATATCTATCTTTTAATCTCTTTCTGGTTATGTATATAATATATACATAACAAGAGAGAGATTGAAAGATAGATATATTTGACATATATTTGACATATTTGTTCATTTATGTTTACATTTGATAATTAAATCTAAAATATTATATACATATATGTATATATATAATATATGTATGTATACGCATATATATATATATATATATATATATATATATATATATATATATATATATATATATATATATATCATTTGATATAGTTATTGTAATATTGTAATATATAAACAATATATATAATATCGAAACAAGATCCAAATAGTTATATGGAGATGCTCATAGTTAACCTGAAATTAATTTATGTGACCTTTATGACCAGTAAAAATGACAAACTTTTTGTGCAACTGTCAACTCAGTATAAAAAAGCAGCACTTTATGATCTTGGGTAAATTAGAGTAAGATAAAAATACCAAAAGTTAGTAATAAAACTAGAAAGAAACGAAGTAAGCTATTACTCTGGTGCTTCAAAAATGCCTGATATGGCAACATACTGAACTCTCACACATGAAAGCTTAGATCTATCTATGCTTCTTCACACAGCTTCTGTACACAAAGCTGATTTAGTAATTTTTCTTTTTCTTCTTTAAACACAACTGCCGTATTATAATGATTAGTAAAGTTTTCTCTATGTTGAGCAGTTATCAATTTTTGTCAAATCTTGATATTTGATTTTTAATGGAATTCTATTAAAAAAATTGACTAATAAAACGAAAAAATCTACTAGAGTAATATCATATATGAGTTGCTTTTTTGAAAGTGGCATAAGTCATCTTTTAAAAAAAAAAATCAAGTTGTTGATAACAACGATTACAGTGTAACGGCATCTGTCACGGTCGTTTAAAAGCGCTGTTTATGTACGCATGCGTAAGAAAATGCGAGAAACTTTTGAGCTTTTAAAATGGCTACGGTTCTTAACTACGGAGATAATTTTATATGGAAACTGTTATTATTATTTGTTATTTGATTTCTGAAAACTCAATGCTGTAGCCTTATTTTTAATGTAGATCAGTATATTAATACAAAAATTTCACAAAAATATAAATAAAAAAAGGGTAAAAAATAACCTTTTTTTTTTTTATGTTTAACATGTTAAACAGAATTAAAAATTTATTATACTATGTTAACATAGTATAATAATTTTTACAATGCTCGTTTAAATATATAAAAAATAAATTCTGTTACAAGAGTATGCACTAGTTTTACAATAAAATAAGGTTAAAGCAGATAGGAACTCAAAGAAGATAAGGATAACATTACGTTATCGCAATCTTTTTATAGAGTCCCTTTTAAAAGAATAATAAATCGTAGATTTATATAATAAATAAGAAGAGTAATAAACCGTTTTAATAAATTGTAAATATACAGCATTAATATCGAGTATAATATAAATATAAAACTCATAATAAATATACTAAAGAGATCGTATTAAGAAGTATATAACACGTATAATATAAAACTCGTATTAAGAAGCAAATAAGTAGCAAATTACCGGTAAAATAGTCAAACAAACAAAAAATTAATTAGTTAAAATAAAAATAATTTTTTAATTATTGAGATCATTACATTTTAAAAATTTCTTTTTTTGTTTGAAACTTAAATGAACTTAAGAACTTCACCGTAAACATAAAATCCTTTTGACATTCATTCCATAATTTAGGTCCTCGATAAGATATACAATATTCTGAGAGTTTGTTACATTTCCGACGCAATTTATAGTTAATGTTTCCATTTGATCTTAGATTATACTTATCATTTAGCTTTATTTCGAATTTATCATAAAAATTTACAAGTAAAAGATTGTTGTAGTATCTATACATAAAAATTAGATGCTGATAGATATTTATTTCACATATATCCATCATTTTCATATCTTTCATAAGAGGTTTTGCATGTTCACGTTTAAATTTAGAGTATATGATTCGACAAGTGTGTTTTTGTAGCTTATAAATTTTTTCAAGTTTTGTTTTATGCGTACTTGCCCATGATATATTAGCATAGTTAATGAAACAGTGAATCAGCCCAAAATATATCAATTTGAGACTTGAAATATTCACGTATGGGTGGACTCGATACATTACACCAATAGTTCTAGTTATTTTTAATTGAATATCTGGGGAAGCCAGAATAAACTTTCATCGACAAGAATTCCTAGGAACTTTATACTTGTTTGCTTTTTAATTAATTTATCATTTAAATAAAGTTCAGGCAACTTAAGTGGAATGTTTAATTCTTGTGTTTTTTTTATGAAATAGAGTATAATTTGTTTTCTCAACATTAAGTGACAGTTTGTTTGCCCTAAACCAAATATTAACTTTATGTAATTCCATATTCATATCTGAATAGAGATGTTTAATATTATTATTGGCAAGATATCTTTTGATAAAATATCTAAGATTATCTTAGCGTACTTCAACTTTATTTTCAATTAATAACTTTTTAGAGTAAATCATAGATTGATTGATTTATTTGAAATTAATTTTCTAAAAATCTGACGGTAGGATTTCAATAATTTTGTTTTTTAACTTTAGATAAACATATATTATATTTATGACATTTTTTTGGTCATTGCTTTAACTTTTTTATGATATAAAAATTTATTATAACAATGTTATAAAAAATGTATTTTTTATAACATTGTTTCCAGTTTAGGATGTTGAATGCTAGATCTTCTTGACTCAATGAATGGGCTTTGCTTGTGTCTCTATTTTTATGACTAGACAACTCATTCTATTATCTCTTAATGAGGGTATAGCTCTAAAACTCAGTTTTATGGTTCTGAGGCCGGGTTGTAGTCAGGTTTCCCGAACTCTGTGGTAGCTCTCAGAGGGGCTGATTCCATCAACAGCTGAAAAAGAAAAGAGTACTAACAGTGCAATGTTGCGCATGGATGGTGTCCCTATTGACACTTATGGTGTGCATTGTCAAAGCCACATTTGGAGCCCTTTGTTATAGCTTAGGGTTTATTAATAGTAATGAGGCAATTGCTCGGGCTGTTAAATAGTGTACTGAGTACTATCTGAGCTTTGAGCCAAGTTCTTTAACAAATTTAAAATGACTAAAGTACCAAAAACTATAAACCACAAAAAGCATAATCACCACTAAGTTCCCTAAACCTATCATTCACTAATATTCGTGGTCTTTAAAGTAACTTTTCTTCTGTTAAGCCTTATCTCTTGCAAAGTTCACCAGACCTCTTCAAAGTGCAAGACCTTAAAATTCCTAGTTCACCAGACCTCTTGCAAAGTTCACTAGAACCTCTCTTGCTCTTTGTGAGACTTATTTGAGTTCAGCTATCTCATCTTGTGATCTTAGTGTTGATGGTTTTCTTCCTTTAATTCATAAAGACTCCAATAGTCATATGCTTGGCCTGATCAAATTGACCATGCCCTCTCTCTTTATCCATCAGCCAATATTGCTGTTGTTACTGACTTTAATACTCATCACACTGAATGGCTTGGCTCTAGTGTAAGTGACACTATTGGCGTTAAAGCCCTCAACTTTTGCCTTTGTTGATCTCTAACTCAAATAGTCAACTTTCCAACTCGCTTTCCAGACACCCCGAATCATTTAACTTCTTTACTCAACCTATGGCTTGTTTCTGATCCTAGTCAGTGCTCAGTTTCTCCATATTCACCCTTATTCACCCTTAGGTGCTTCTGATCACGGTTTGATCTCTCTAAAACTATTATCTCATTCTGCTTTATCATTAGAATCCCCCTATCATCCTACCTCTTAAAACTACCTTAAAGCTGACTGAGACTCTTCCCGTGATTTTCTTCGTGAAGACCCTTGGGTAGAAATCTTTCGTTTTCAAGTTGAAAAATGTGTTTCTTACATAACTTCATGGATTCAGGCTGGAATGGATTTTTTTATTCCCTCTCGAAGTCAAGCCTCACTCTTCTCCATGGTTTTACTTACATTGTGCTGCTGCAATTTTTAATTGAAACCATTATTTCCACATCAATCAGCAAAACAATTCTCCAGAAAACAGACGTCTGTTTACTATTGCTAGAAACCATTGTAAAAAGGTTTTGTCTAACGCCAAAGCCCGCTATTCTCAGGTCATGAAATCTCGTATTTCATCAAAAAAAAATTAGGCTCTCGTGACTTCTGGAGAATCTTTAATAGTATCAATAATAAGGGCAAATCTGTTATTCCGCCTCTCTTGTATGGTTCAGACTTTGCCACCTCACCTAAAGACAAAGCTCAATTATTTGCTAATAACTTATCAATATGATCTCTTGATTCCATTAGTTTCGTACTACCTGATATAGCTGTCAAACAGGTTGATCCATTGCGTGACTTTCAAATCACTCCAGCTTCTGTATCTAAAGTAATTTCCTGCTTCGTCTCTTCTACAGATTTTGGTCCAGACAACATATCTGTTGTAGTCTTGCAGAAGTGATCTCCGGAGCTGTCATCTATACTTTCAAAACTGTTTAACAAGTGCTTTATGGAGTCTCGTTTTCCAGCATGTGGAAAGCGGCATCTGTTATCCCTATTTTTTAAAATTCTGACTCGTCTTACTACCGTCTCATTTGTCTTCTTTGTATCATAAGCAAGGTTTTTGAATCTTTAATTAACAAACACTTAATTTCTCATCTTGATTCTAATAACTTACTTTCTGATCATCAATATGGATTTCAATCTTCTCGTTCTACAGCTGATTTGCTAACAGTTATAATTGATGGGTTTTATTGTGCATTAAATAGAAGTGGAGAGGTTAAGGCTATTTTCTTGACATTTCTAAAGCTTTTGATAAAGTTTGGCATGCAGGTCTTCTCCATAAGCTTTTTTCTTACGGTGTATCTGGTAACATCTTTAAGATTTTTGAGCCTTCTTTTCCAAGCATAGTATAAAAGTTGTCCTCGATGGACAGCACTCTTCTTCTTATTCTGCAACTTCGATTTATTGCAGTTCTCAAAGGCTGAAGATCATTAGGGGTTTTATTACAGTCACCAGTGGAAATGTATTCACAAAACCCTTGGACTGCCGTAATTTCACAAATATTTAAAGTTTTTGCTAATTGTCTAATATCGTTATCTCCAAAGCATGGATCTTGGTCTGCAAACCATTGTGGCTTATCAAAATTTGTAAATTTTTTATTAAATTATCGTATTTTTCTTTGCTTGGATCATTTTCTTTGTCTTGTAAAGATTATGCTCTAGTTGTAAACATTCTAGAATCAAGATTTTCACTTAGTTTACCAAAAAATTCATTTTGACTAATTTTAGAAATTTTTCCGATCTGTAGTTTGACGTCTTTAAATCCAAACTTTTATGCTGCAAGCTTTTCAAAAAATCATTGATTGAAATATATGGTATTTTAAGGTGATAAGCCAATGTGCATCAGGTAAAGAAGTTTCCCTATCTTGTAATTTTTTAGAAAGATGTTCTAGTTCTATTAAAGCATCTAACATTAGTCCCATGTTGAGTATGAAATTGATATCACATAATTTATTTTTAAGACCTGCATATTGGGCTCTATCTCCTCCATTACGCCTTAAATCCAATGAAGATTCATGAAAGTGTTGATACAATGCTGCATAATTATTCCAAACAGCCATCACAGATCGAGCGCTAGACGACACCCATATAGTGCCTAGAATTCGTCCAATGGAATTTAGTTTTACACTTAAAGCCATAGCAACAGTTTCCAGTTCTTTTTTGTTTTTAGGAGATGCACTGTAAACGGAATATAATTTATCAAAAAAGCTTTTCATGTGACAAATTGGTAAGATATCGCGCACAATATCATTTACTGCTAACTCTAATCGGTGATTGCTACAATGCCATAAAATCAAATTAGGAAACTGATTCAAAAGTAACTGGGCCACGTCTGCCTTTTTGCCAAGCATATTAGAAGCACCATCACATGCAAAAGACACCCAATTACGTAATAAAAAATTGTTGTCAAAACCAAAATCGTGTAAAGCACATATAAAAGAGTTTGCAATAGACGAGGCTTCTGTATTTGCTAATTCGATAAGATCAAAATAAATACTATTGACAATATTTATTTCTGGAATGTTCACTCTCAAGCAGATTGACAGAGCATATTTTTTGCTCATCGTGGTAGATTCGTCTATCATAAACCCTACTTTATTATCGTTATGAAGAATATATTTTACAAGCTTAGTGCGCATTTCATTTGAAATGTGATAAACAATATCAGCGCATGCGTGATCAGATTGTAAAATACGTCCCATGTCTAAACCATTTTCTACCTGTAATAATATTAGTTCTTTCAAATCAGAAAATGGACGATTCATTTTTGCAATGTGATAAACAGTGCGAAATATGCGGTAGGTAGTTTCGTGCTGATTGATCTGCATTTTTGAACTAAACATCTCTATGGTGTTTTTTTTGGACTGAGAAATAATTTTACAAGCCTTTTCGTGTGCAACTGATAGTTTATGGCTTGAAAGCTTTTTCCTCATTGATTGTTTTTTTTTTCTTTTGTTTCGCCATACTCCTTAACGCTGCCAAGCGTCCACTCGCTAGCCAATTTTATTCCTTGAGATTTTTCGGCACCTAAATTATTTGCTGACTTACAAACAGAACAACCAAGACCTGTTAATGAAACTGTCAACCAGTCAAATGTTTTTAATTTCTCCTTCCACTGTAAATCAGACCAGTAATCTGGAAAAATACCATTACATTGAGGAAAGGATTGGCAAGTTTTTAATACTCGAAAAATCTGTCACTTCTTTATTTGTTTCAGTGTCATTATCCAAATTACTTTTAGAACTATCACTGCTTAACTTTCTTTTCCTTCCGCTTGCTAGCCATTTATCTATATTTATAATAAGTAAATTTTTTTTAAATCATAACATTTAATGTTGAGTAAATCTACTGTGTACTATATTTTATTTCACCAAAAAAAACTCTAATGATACTTTAACGAAAAAAAAAGCCAATGTCGCTTTTTGTTGCTTGGTAACTTTTTATTTAAAATACAAAAGAAAAGACGCAATGTTTTATAATTATCGATTTAGTTTTTGAACTTTCTAGCGCAAATTTTTAAATGACAGCTGAGACTTTAGTTCATTTAAATTCGCATATTGCCGCAAACTTTAAAATTGTTTTTAAAAGTTTATTTATAGGAGAAAAATAAAATAAAATTTCCATTAATTTATTATGTACCGGGATGGCATCCCACCCCAAAAGATGTGGGATGCCATCCCACATATTTTGGGGTGGTTTTTAATGCCATCATACATATTGAGCGGGATGGTTTTCATGCCATCCCACATATTGATTAGGATGGTTTTCAAAATTTAAAAAGGTAACGGGATGGCATCCCGCCCCATTCCGCATCACTTCGAGCACTATATATATATATATATATATATATATATATATATATATATATATATATATATATATACATATATATATATATATATATGTATATATATATAACTATATAAATACATATTTTATATCCAAAAATTATATAAGTAGCTCATTGCTATTGGTTTCCGTAACCATTTTTGAAACTGAAAAAATGCAAGTTTTACTGCGCATGCGTATAGAATTTTTCTATTTATTTAAAGTCTAAACGACCGTGGGGTAAAATATATGCTCATATATTAGGTTTTATAAAAAAAATTTAAAAAATGTAAATTTGCGATAAAACAGCTTTCAAACGACGGAATGAAAATTCAAGAAAAAACTGAAATTCTTTTATTTTTTCTTTAAGCTGAGAAGGAAAAAAAAATTTTTTTTCGTGATATGAATATTAACTATAAAAGTTATATTTTAGAGAAGTTTTCCCTTGAATTAATTAAGCAATTACATGTTGTGCTAGAGCTGTCAAATAGAAAAACAAAAAGATGGTTGCTATTCTACGCAAAGGTTTAGGAAGTAAACTTTCCATAGAGCCTAATATTTTTGGTCGTCTTTCTGAATTAGAAGATTTTATTTCTAATTACAACTATGTACAGAAGTGTGAGTTTATTGACAGTATAGACTATGTAATTTTAAGAGATCTTGTATATGTTCAAAATACATCAGATTTTGTTAGACTTACTAAAATTGCGTGGTTTAGAATAAACCTCAGCCTTTATAAAAATTTCATTGAGTGACGGTGGTTCATTTTTTAAAGTGATTATCAATATCTTTGATTGTCATAAGAATAATGATGATTCAGATGAGTTTTTGAATAGTGGTGTACAACGATCACAATTTCTAGCTATTGTTGAAGATATTCCTGAATCTAATTATAATTTGAGGCAAATTATAGAAAAGTTGAATTTGCGATGTGTCAGTTTTTATGTTGCTTTTGACCTAAAATGTGGAAATACGTTATTTTGCTTTTCTGGGCATTTTAGGAAAAGAGCTTATTTTTGGTGTGAGGGAATATCTACATTAGATTCAGGGACAAAACGAACTCTTGGAAGTATTGATTTTTGGTACAATAAGTATTTAGAAAATATACCAGTTAAATCATCCATGAAAGACTTCATGAACTGCATTAATCTTTGAATTTTGTATATTGATCTAGATCCAGATACTTTAATTGAGCAACTAATTCCACCGCCTGAACTTCATTTATTATTTGGCTTTGTTTCACTGCTAAGAAATTTTTTGTTGGATGTCTAATCAGAGTCATTCAGAGTAGTTATCAAAGTAGAGGCTGGGATGGAAATAATTCTTACAAAACATTAGAAAACTAAGATTCCCTTGAAATAAAAATGTTAGAATCGTTTACAAGTTTGATTCCAATTGTTCAGTGTTTAAAAGATTTTCGTAATGTAAAAAATAGTTGTTTTTCTAGCAAGTTACAACCTGGCTTCAAAGAAGCAATAACAAATTTAAAGAGTTCATTTGTTTCTGCACAAGAGGTTGCATTGAATTTAAATAAAAAAAATTAATACAACATGGAAAGTTCAGACTGTGTGTACACGTATGGCTGTACATGACACTACTGTATCATGTACAGCCCATACGTGGAACACCATAACCAAGCATTAGGAAACTTGGCTGAACAATGTGGAGAAAATATTCATGCAAAGTTTAAACCAACATGGACTAAATTTAAGAGACAAAAAGAGCATCCAGATCATGGCGACAGGCTACTATCAGCAGTGGTGGATTTTGGAGCAAAAAGAATTTAATTTTAATTATTTGAATATTTGTACTAATATACACACGCACACACACAGATATATATATATATATATATATATATATATATATATAAATGTATATATATAAATATATACAAGTATATATTTTTATACATACATAGGAATATATGTATATTCATGTCTGTGTACATTTATTTAAGTATCTAATTAGATGTATATAAATTCATATATTAATCTTAGGTGTATACATGTATTGATATGAGTGTACTGTTACAGATATTTTTTACAACTAAGCTGTTGTAGATGTTATTTATGTATGAAATTAAATAAAACATTTATGTTTATTTTTTTCAGAGCGCAATTTCCCTATTAAAAAATCTAAACAATTTGATGTAACAAAATAACTACAAACAAAAATTTGAAAAATATTTAAAAAAAAAAGAAGACGAAGACCCCCTCAGGCTTACCTTTTAGCTCTGTTTTTGACATTTAGCACTTTGTCCAGATTTTAAAATCTTACTTTTCGAAATCAACAGACAAATACTTTAATGTTCAAAAGGTTTTATAAGAGTGCCACGACATAAAACCTGGCGGTCTCCTTGGTTCACAGTAATATTGTTTTTGTTATTTTAAAATTTTTAAAAAACCCAATTTATTCTCCCGAGGCTTAAAAACATACAAAATACATATTTATTAATGAAACTATTCCTTTTTTTAGGCTCGAAAGCATTTAAACGATTAAATATTTTCATAAGTAACCGGTAAGTTACTAGTTCGTTTTTAATGTTCTAACTTTTATTAGTCTTAAAGATGTCAAATAAAAACATTGTCTTTAAAATTTATATTTGCCGAGCATCCACATACACCACGATGCCATTCTACCATATAACCATTTCGTAGATTTAACTAAAACTATCGTTTCTTTTTAGTCTTCTTTTTCTTTGCACTTTTTGTCACAGCCGACGCGATTCTTTTTGGTGAATAATTCTGAGGCGACGAAGATCGATCAAATTTAGAAGTCGGAGATCGTCCACGTGATCTAGGTGAAACCGAGCGATTCGTGTTTCTACGCTGCGGCGATTCTGAGAAAGAACTTGATCTACGTGATAAACTTCTACTTGATGGTGACTTTGATCGATCACTAAATATAGGTGAGCGAGGTCTTGGTGATCTTGAAAAACTTCTCTTTCTAGATGGAGATAACCGTGGGGAACGCGATCGAGATAAACGTCTTCCATTACGTGATGCATCCAAATTTTCAGATCCCTAAATTTAAATTTCAAGTAAAAAAAGAATAAGATTTGAAATAACAAACAAAAAACAAGTGAAATCTTATTATAAGTTGATTTCTTACAGTTGACTCTGAATCTGATGTACCAGAAGAAGAGCTTTTCCTTCTTTTTCTCTTTCTTGATTCTGAACTTTCTGGAGATATTGAGCGCTGTTCGCGCTTACGATTACGTTTTTGCTCGCGTGATAAAGATTCTTCATATTCCTTGACCAAATAAAAAAGTATATATTAAGATAGCTAAAAAGTAAACAACTTAGCAAAAATAACATAATACTTAAATACATAAAGTACCGTAATTAGCTGTTTTCGAAATTTAGCAGCCTCTTTTTGTATATTGAGTCCAGACCGGTTGCCACCTCGTTGTTCTAATTTATCTACAAACCGCATAACTTTCACTTCAACATCTCTTAAAAATTTCCTTCTCTCTTCATCATTGTCTAATGTGGGGGTGACACTTCGTTTGCTAATGCTATTGTCACCTTGATTAATTGTGCTAAAAATGAAATTGCTTATTAAAAAGCAAATATTTTACAAATTACATTTGTAAAAAATTAGGACAAGTTGTTTTGATAATAAACATTCAAATAAAACATAGCTTTATCATTGTTTATATTATATCGTTTAAAAAATATCGCTTAAAATTAGTATATAAATTGTGGTTAGATAAAAGTTCATCATGTTTAGATTTAAATAACTATTTACGTTTTATTTTCAAAATCTTCTTCGCTATGACTTTTGCCAAGTTTAACCCCTTCCACCTTTTCCCACTTGTTTGAGTTTGTAGCTGGTTTAGCATCGTCTTCATTATCTACACGAGCCCAACGAGAGGACGATAAAGGATCATCTTTTCCCCATTGTGTTGTATTGCCCGCGTCGTTTTCCCAACGAGAACCTGAAAATATATATTTTGAATTATTTTTCAAGTGTATTCAGGTATTTGAACGAAAACAAAATAATATTATATATGCAAGATATACATCTCCATGACAATTAATAGATTCCCTAACAATTCAATTTAATTTTCTTTATGATAATATTAGGGACCCATCAAATCTTCTAGAGCCATTTAGCAACCCTAATTATGTTGATAAAGTTACCCTAAAGAATATTTACTCTTAGTAGTTGTTCAGTTTGGATTCAAATTGGAAACTATCGCATTAAAAAGTTCCTATCATCTCAGAATCAACCCACTAAAATCAACCCATTGAAATAAACAACCCATTAAAACAATAAACCTCCAGCCATTTAAGTCAGATACATTAGAGTCCTTCAAAAAACTTAATATTTGAACTTTCTGACGCTAGTGAAGTTTGCTTCTTTTTGTTTTTGAATCTCTAAATAAAAATTTATCACCTTCCATAACAATTTTTTTCACGAAAAAGTAGACATTCATACTCTACAAGAAAGATATGATGGAAAGCTGAATGCACCATCTTATAAAACTAAGAAGTATGGTAAGCATTCTACCGTTTATCAGTGCACCTGTGAATGGAACAGAATTGAGTTGTAAATGAGTTTATAAAACTACAACTTCCTTTAACATCTTTTCTTCATCTTTTACAAAAGCATTAAAAAAAATTCTCGTAATCTCTTATTTTATTACAATTTTTATACTATTTTACTACAATTATCAGTCCTTTTTTGTTTATTTTTTTATTATTACAAATTACTATTTGTACTTGTTTATTTTTTCAATGTACTTTTTATTTTATCTCTGTGCCCACTATTAGTCATATTATAATTAAAAGTTTGTGTTACTTCACTTTGATCAGACTACTGTATAATTGACACCATTCATCATGATTGACACCATCCTCATAAATCATTAAATTATTATCATAGAACTAGCTGTCTGGACCCATAAAATGCGGAGATGGTTTGTAAATTTCAGGGTTAATGCTTAGAATGATTGCCAAGGAAACCCTTAGGATAAATAAATTTATATCTATTGTAACTTATTTAAAACTAAACTTTCCTAAAACTAAATTTTTTGAATATTAACATTTAAAAATCAGTTGTTTAATTTTGATTGTATTCATATTAGGCTAATCATTTTTTAATTACCCTAAAATTATCAAAAATATTCTGAACTATTAAAATCTTTTTTTAAATGTCAGTAGATATTTTTCAAAAAAGTCCCAACAGTGTATGACCACTACAAAAAATTTAAAACTGAAATAAAACTAAAGAGCCAGACAATTGGTTGTTGAGAGCCAGACAAGCCTTATTGTGGCCACCTCTGATTTAATTTGACGAGATAAAATTTAGTAGAAGGGAGAGGGAGGGGGTAAGAGAAAACAAACATAAACAACAAAATGTTAAACACAAAAAGACAATTGAATTCCTTAAATCAAGTAGAATCTGGATTGTTTTGATTCTTTCAACACCATTAGTATAGCTGTTTAATTGCAAAAAATTCTGTTATATTTTTTACTGGAAATTTAGCAATTTCTTTATTTGGAAACATTGTTAACAGAATTTTATATATATATATTTAAATATATATATATATTATACAGTTTGCTATTTTATAGTAACAGAAATAATTAACATCAGAGTTAAAATATCAAGTGATCAAAATAAGGTACAATAAAATATTTTTTTAGCTGTGAAACATTAGTAATACTGTACTAATGCAATGCAATATTTTAATAAGGTAATGTAATATTTTAATGACATAATGTAATAATTTGACATTACATAATTTATTGTAATAAAAAAATACCTCCTTCTTTTGTGAGCGGTAGACCATCTATATCATCGACAGCAATGCCATCTATATCTTGATCTCCTTTTGAGAGCGGAACACCATCAATGTCATCTGGAAGAGGTTCCTAAAATAATATCTTATAAACATACATTCTTATAAACAACATAAAAAATTAACACATAACATTAAAAAAATGACATACTCCATCAAGATCATCATCAACAACATCGTTTGTTTTCAAAGCATTGTTATGCAACTGTGATTCTTCTTTCTAAATGTTGAATATAATTACATAAAACAATTTTTAAAAAATGCACACAATTTGATTTCAAATTTAAAAAAAATCAAAAACATACTTTAACTGACTCTGCAGTTGATATTCCAACAAATACATTTTGCAAATTTATCAAAAACCCTGGTGGGTAAATTGACCAATCTTGCCATGCAGCTAAACATGATAAAACTTGTTTCTAAAAAATAATTGATAATTATTATATAAAACACCCATAAAAATTGAAAATTTTAAAACAATTAAACATCATTATTTGTGTGTAACATGTGAACTCCATAAGAGCTTATATAATGTTTTAGCTGAAATTAATGTTTCAGGATCGTTTTCGTCCTTCAAGTCCTCAATGCTGTGCTTAAATTACATTATTTTCTCTCTAAAAAATAATTTAAAAAGTAAATCTTATCAAATATTCATTTACAAAAGAGCACCATATGTATATATTAGGATCAAGTTGCCATAAATTTTCTTAACCAGCATTTCCAGTTTATAGCAAACCAAAATGTATGTCTGATATGATTGTTTCCTTTTTTTTGTTTTGTTTTATTATTTAAAAAAAAATTTGAGATAAGTTAAGTTATTAAAAAAGACATCTAATAAAAATTGCACTTTTATTTTATCTATTACATGTTATTGCCATTTATGTATTATTTTATTGGTATTTAAAAGATTAATGGTAATATACATATACATTGGCATTTTAATCTTTATTTAGCAGGTAAATAAAAAGAAAGTAAATTTATGAACACTGCTTGATTTGAAATAAAGCACGATTGTTTATTTTGCATACAATCAAATACTTTACACCACATAGTTCAATACAATATAATCTAAATGAACAATTTACTATTCATGAATTATAAAAATACATAAGTAAAATATATTTAATCAAAATTCTTTTTCACCTAAAGGAATTTCAAATTATTTCATGATGATCATCACAATTAGAATGCATGCAGTGATGCAAGCATCTCTTCCAAATAACAATTAAGTGGTATCAATATTTTTTAATCAAGCTTACAATACTCTCATGTAAAATAATTTCTTTTTTTTTTATTTATCAAAACTTGAAGTGAATGATTCAGAAATTCAGCAGATTTGTAAAGACACTTGGTTTTTTGAACCAAACTTTTATATTTGCAGTTTGTATTGGCTAATAGCTCATTGTTGATTACATTGGTTTCATATAGGACTGACATGCTCTGGGACAGTCAATGGTGATTTATTAACATCTATTGTCAGAGATACTCCAAGCACAAATGTCTAATATATTGTAAGCTCTTTGATATACGACCAGCACTTCCCATATTTTTGTGGGTTATATATTCACTTCTCACATTAGCTTTTGATTTGACTGACAACTGTATACTCCAGTTCTGAAATTAAGTCATCACTATTAGATAAATTAGACCAATCTTGATATCTGATCTCTTTTTTATGACAGCTTAGGACATGAAGAACGCATAACTCTTAAACAAACTCTTAGCTCCCAATCTTACGTAGAACATTACAAAATTTGATCCATTCCCAGTTGTCTGAAATAAAGTGTGCTGACATGCCCAAGTATCCATTAAATAAACATTAAGACTGATGAGGTAAAAGTTGGGCAAGCTGTTTTAATTATTTTTCACTCAGATATCAAAGTTTGGTGTAAAAACCGCTTAGTGGCAATCCTGATATCATTTACAGTTGATGACAATCATTTTAAATACAAACCTATGAAACTAAAAATCTTTCTCTTAATTTGAAAAATAGGAAGTTGACAATCGCTCAATTTTTTAGCTATCTTTAGCTATTCAATCCAGCAATTTCAGTTTTCAACCACTTTTAATTATGTCAAATAAAGCTGCTGTTCTTTTTTTACTTTGCAAAAGACCTGATCTAAAGTTGGCGTATTTTCAGGACTACCAGTAATTCTGAAGTTTTCTGTTATAAAATTTTTTGAGTAAGCTATAGATGCTAATGCTCATAAATAAGATAAATGCCTGCTGAAAAATTTTTTGGATTGTTTGATCCAAAAAGATATTTTCAATTAGCAGATTTTGCAAATTTCGCTTTTGTAATCACTGGCTGATGTAATTGATTACATTCAGAATTATAAGAAGCTATTTGTTGAAATGTAAAACATTTCAACAAACAACTTCTTATCCAATTATTTTCCTATGTAAAATTCAGCATTAAACAACATTTTTGAAATTATTGATTAAGGATGATTTGAGAATAACAATTTAAATCAATTATGCAATGGAGTTTTATTTAAAATTGCTTTAATTAAAAACAATTGTAGTAATTTTAAAATGATACCACACTAAATTAAAAATAAGACTTCAAAATTTGAAAAAATCATATAATAAACATTTTCGTTTATTATGGTAACAGTTCAAACTGATATTTCTACCAAAATCAAACTGATCAAAATGAAAACTGCAAAAACACAACTTTTGGTTTCAGTTTCAGAAAAAATATTGACAAAAACCACATTAAAATCAGTATTTCATAACAAACTTTTGCAAAACTATTTGTTTACTAAATTAGGTTGAATTGAATTAATTAAACCAAAAATAATTATAACAAGATAATAACAGAAATGAAAATTTCAAAATTTTTTGTAAAATATTAGATCAAAATGGTTATAGCACTTACTCTGAATTTTTCAGCTTGCGATTTGGTACTACAAGTAGTTAAAGCTTTGTGCATGTTTTCCATGACAACAAGAAGTTCTCCTTGAAAACTAAAGATACATAAAGTTCTTTGATCTATTATCTTATTAAAATAACAATATACAAATATATAAAATTAAGTATACCACATAACCCTTTACAAAAATATTTCAGCTAAACAGCTGACAAACCAAATTTATTTGTGGTATTCTTGGGGAAGACCTCAAAATATTAGTAAACTAAAAAATTAAATCCCACCCCCCTTCTTTAATTTAGCAGGTGAGATTAAGTACCAATTTCATTTGGATGTTGTAAAAGTTGAAGCATATAAATCAACTGATTTTAAAAAGTTTTAAAAAAATAGTGTAAAATTCACTAAAACTATGATATAAATCAAAGGTCAAATATTTGATTGTTTCGGCTTTAACAATTTGTTAAAAACTCTATCAAATTATGATATAGTATGAAATATTCAACTTCATTTTTTTTGTAGGAATTACTAAAGTAGTTTCCAATAAAAAAATCATTTTTGGCAAAAGTTGACTTGGCTTGGTTCTAGGTTAGATGCAAAATATCTGTGTGTGTGTCATGACTTTTTAAATTTGTTAAAGCTAGACTGTGAAAAAGAACTAGATTTATGGTACATACACTACAAAATAATTAAACTGAAAGACAAATTTTAACATGTTTTCCTTTGTTTATTTATTTATTTATTTTTTGTTATTCACCTCCTCAAGGCCGATAAAGCCACTACCGATGAGGAGGTTACTTAATAGTGGTATAACCCTATCTCAACTCTATAACTCTGAAACACGAACCTTGACGAACAAGGCCGCTGCGCGGAGAAACAAGTTAAGCGCGGTACTACCAGGGAGGTGGTGGAGATCTAACTCGGAACCTCTCGCTTTACCACTACACCACTACCGCATATAATTAAAATTTACAAAAACATTGTCACTCTTCTGTTGGATTGACACACTCAATGTCAATAAATAAAAGTTGAAGTCAAACTTTTTATAGAAGTAGTGTTTATCTTAAAAAATCTTGCTTTCACATGGCAAACAGTGTTGCATGTTCAAGGACAAGATTTTTTAATCATTTTTTTCAAGATGTCAAGAATTAAATTTTTTCTATTTTGTTAATGATTTTAGTGAAATCTAAACAGGCTGTTTAGATAAAAAATAATTTGGTAATGCACTCTTATAGCATAAAAGGAACGCTTTCTTTGTATACCATACAGCAGTATTTGGGGTGAATAATATTTTAAATTGTGGTGTTGATAAGAGAAAAAGGGTAAGGGTTGACCTTTCAAAACAGTAACAAAACCATACTCCTCAGAACTGTGTAACTAGCCTCTATACACTTCATTTGTCAGACCATTCCTAATTATATTAAATATGGGACTTTCCCAATTTTTCCCAACTAAAACTCTAGCTAAGACACCAAAAATTATTTTCCTAGCTATTCCCAACTAAAACTCTAGCTAAGACACCAAAAATTATTTTCCTTAATTCAAAAAAAAAAAAAAAGGCCATAAAACTTATATCATGGTTAACACACTGAAGAAGAGCCACTTTTTCCATTATGTAGAAATGGATTTTAGAACCTGTGTTTTGTTTTATATTCACATTGCTTCTTTTTTTATATTCATTTGAATTCATATTCTATACTTTATTCTTTTTTACTGCTATAAAACATTAATGTGTTTTTACAATGTTAATTTACCATTTTAATCTGTTGCATATTCAAGATTGTCTAATAGTAATATGGCAGAGCTAAAAATAGTTTTCCTAAGATTTTTTTATGTATTGTTTTTCTATGTATGCATAAATAATCTTATAAAAATTATTTGCATATTTTGCATATTACTATAAAACTTTCATTCACTCAGTCTATTTCAAGAAACATGCATAAAACCTGCATCATATATAACAAAAATAGTTATTTGTAAAAATTTTATTTGGTAGCATCCTAATAACAGCATACAAACTACACATATTACAAACTTTACAGAACATAAAATTAAGTTTCTGCTTTGCATTAAACTTTTAATTTTAGGAAACTGAAATTGAAAATTAAACTTACGCTTTTCTGAAACTAGAAGCATTCCTAACTTTAGCACTGGAGTTATGAAGGATATCACTTACAACAAATAACCTTGCAACCTAAAAAATTATTTTACATCTTAATTATACAAAATTTAACTTTAATAAAATAAATTAATCATTTAAAATACAAATATAATATGATATTCATAAAAATTTATACTTTTGTTGACAATGGTGTTTCCAAAATAGATAAAGATTCACATATGCACTCAACAATCTAAAAACGAGTTGCAATAGAATTTCAGTTAAAATTAAACGGAAGAAAATCAACAAAAAGATCTACTTCATAAATCAAAAATAAAGATCTACTTCATCTGAATACTCTGCATGATCGATTGCCCACAACATTAATTCTCCTATTTTTGATCTGTTAGTGGATACAGTACGCAAAAGATCCTCAAGGTTATCTCGTTGCCTGATAATAAATAATTATTAACAGTTATTTTGACATTTTAATAATAATTTAATAAGCTCTTAAATAATAAATCCTGTTTAATTTTTTAATTTTCTTTCAAAATTTTATTTTACCTATCAGATAAAACCTTTTTTTCAACTGGTTTATCTTCTGCTTCTGATTTGCTTAATAAATGTTCCAACAACATATTTTTCTTCATAGCCAGTGTTGGAGAGGTATCACCTAAAAAGATAAACTAGTAGAGTAGCATTAAAAAAACAAATTGTGCTTAATTAAACTATACTTGCAAAAAATCAAAAAAGAAAGAAAAAAAAAATCAAAAAATGCGATAAAACGCTAAAGTTAGGATATTCAAATTAAAATATATATTTATTTACACAAAATTAATTTGTTACTAAATATATAATTAATATTGTAAATAAATATATTTTTATTTTGTAAATAAATATACATTTTATTTTGAACACCCTAAATAAAGTTTTTTTTTTTAATTCATATTGCCAAGGAACTCAAATTAAAAGAAAAATAATCTTATATATTATTATATTAATTTATGATAATTTATATGGTCTGGAGTACTTTCGTCAAATTAAACCTATTATCCTTAAATCAAAAAATGCAGATGAATGAAAACAATACTTTTTTTTTGCCCACATGGTTTATATTCCTATGGATTATATTCCTTAAATTAATTATTTTCATACAAAAAGATTTTAAATCATTATTTATTTGACTTTTAAGTTAAAAAATATTGTTAAAAAAATCTTAAATATCAACTTCCAAACTTAATAATGTGAGTATATATTAATGCTAATTCATGCATTTTTTGACAAGAAGCTTTGGAAACAGCAAATAAATATTGTTAATCACTAAAAATGGAAAAATAACTATCCATTAATAATAATCTATTGCTATCTTTACTAAAGTGAGAATTCTGCTTTATCAAATGTTAGTTCACTTTTATACTAAATGAAACACTTACACTGTAATGCACCATAATGATATAACATAATTTGAAATAACTTATAAAAATATTTACTGTAGTTTATAACAAAATAAAACTTTGAAATTTTATTTTTAACTAATAAGAAGTAGTTTAGTCACTTTTTATACTAAATGAATTATATCACACTGCATTACACAATGCAATACACAATACACATTTGATAAAACAACTTACACTCTATTATGACATACATGATACAGTGCAATACATTGGTACTGCTGATACTTCGCTCTTATATAAATATAAATAAATATAAAGATGCAAAGTACAGATAGTTTTAAATTGTTATAAAGTACAGTTAATGGTAAAGTTCAACTATGAGTATTTATACTCAACCAATATCAACTAAATATAAGTTTTTTTTTTTGAGTTTTATGCTGTTCATTAAGCTTAATTTTAAGTTTATAATTTATATGATTTATATTTTAGATTTATAATATAGCTATTTTTTTTTCTATATAGAAATTCAAAATTAAAAACTGTTTAATTTAGTACATCATTTGTCTATTCTTTATTTAAATGGTAAATGATAGCAGATAATATTTTTTTTAAAAACCACAACCAATGAAAAATTGATTCAATTACTTTAAAATTAAATTTATACTTTTAGTTTCGATGTATTAAAAGTTACATAATCTTTTCAATTTTCAAGATCAAAATAAATAATTATATAAAAAATAAAATTAAAATTAAGTCTTATTGTATAAAGAATAATAAAATGAAACTAAATAACCTCTGTTTGGTATATTGCTTTTTTAAAAATGTTTTTATATATAGTTGATTTTTTTTTACGAACTTTAAAAAGTAGTAAAAAGATTTGTTTTTCTGATCAATTTTTTTATGTGTGCGTGTGTCAAAATACTTAAAAGTCTAGGCGATAAGCTGAATTTAAAAAAGAAAAACCTAATGATGAAATGAAACCTTTATTTTAAACTTAATCAATTATTCTAATATTTTGTCTGCAGAGATACTGTTTGCTATAATGACATCATCGAAGTGTCAAACATGTCTTTGTAGACACTTTCATCACCTAATAAATTTTTAAGCTGCTTGTAAACCAAAACAATTTTTTTGAACTTTCACTAGCTGTTTGTAGTTTTCCCTAGCTGATTTATTTTATTGATTGCATTTATCACCCACCAACTAGCAAAATAAAAGTTTTCAATGATTTTGTAAACAACATATTGTATGCTAAATATGTTATTAAATAAAATTTTTTTTATTTAATAACAGTCAAACATTGCTGCCCTTTATAACAGTCAAACATTGCTGCCCTTCAATTTAACAGTCAAACATTGCTGCCCTTCAATTTAACAATCAAACATTGCTGCCCTTTGAACCATTCTTTAGACCTGCTAGAAGAGGGCAACAAACCATTGTTGATATTTTCAGTAAAAATGAACAATGGTTGGTTGCCCCCATAAATCAGATCTTTAAAACAGTCTGAGGGCAGTGATGTCTGACAGTTAAATTGAGCCCTACTTAAGATTAATCTACTTAAGATTTACAAATAATTGAAAAACAGTTCTTCCTACATCAACATATAACAAAACTGTTACTATTATTCAATAAAGTATTTAAAAAGTATTTAAATAAATAGTCTTAATCTAATAATTAACAAATCAAAAAATTTGATTAGTGTGATAGTGTTTAGAGATTGCATCTTGAAATTCGAGAATTCGTTTTGATAATATAGTTTTGAATTCCGAAAATTTCTCCAGCGAATTCCGAAATTAAAATTTATTTTTTCGTGCTCTCTCCAACTTTTAAATTGTGTTTTTGTTTCTGTACATATAAATATTCTACATTCTAATTCTATAAGAAGAAATAAAGAAAACAATTGTAAATTACAGTTATCCTGCATAATACAAGTAGAAATTTAGAAAACATTCAATGATTTGTTGAGATTATTACGTTTTTGCAGTTAACGGTTTCATGTCTTTATTTCATATCCACATGTAATAATTTTAATATTTAGTATAACCTCATGTTCTTATTTTTTACGATTTTAAACAGTGTTGAGATTTACTTATTGGAGTGCGGTGTGTATTAAATTATTTGTGTGTAATCAATATTTTTTAAACAGGTAAGCAAATAATAGCAGGAATAATAGCAGTTTTAAATTAACAACATTACTTGATAACTAATTAATTTTAGTTTTGTTTTGTTTAACAAGTTAAATTATTATCAACAACACATCCTAGAATGTCTTCAAAGGAAAGTTATTCGGAATACACAAAGCAATGTAAAAATCAAAATTCTGTTGGATTCATTATCTAAGAGGATCAAAAAAACTAACAGCAAAATTTAAATATGCAATAATTAAAAATGAGATAATTCATTTTTATTTATTGCTTTAAAAATAAAAAATTTGATATAATTTATTTTTATTTTTTATGCAATAAATAAAAATGAATTATCTCAAATAAGTTATTTTTATTATTTTATAGACATAGAAAAATTTAAAATATTTTCGGAATTCAACCAAACTTAATTTCTAACTCCGAATTCTGATTTTTTTATTTTCATTAAAATTTGCATTCCCTAATAGTGTTGATACACCTTTTGGAAAAAGACCACAAACTTACTATCAATTGGTTATCAGTAGTAATCAATTAACATTATCATTATCATTCTAGCATCATCTACTGGGTAATGATATTAACCATCATAGTTAACACAAATCTGTTGTGAAAAAATCTCGCAATGCAAACCTACATCAAAAAATGGATTTATTGACCTTCACTGCATCAGTTAATCTTGCTTTTAAACTTTTTTTTACATGATTTTGACAAAGCATTCAAGTTCCTTACAAAAGGTTATTGAAAAAGCTTGAACTATATGGGATTAGGGAAAATAATTTTAACTAGATTAATGCCTTTCTTACTAACAGAATGCAATGTGTCCTCTTGGTGACGTTACATCTGAATGGAAGCAAGGTACTAGCAAAATTTGACAATGTTTAGCTCTTGGTCCAACATTTAGTCAATAACAATAAATTGCAATTAAAAATTAAGTTCAATTGCATTAAATTATTAATCCAATTGAATGCACAAAAATACCTAAAGACAAGATAGCCTAACTTTAGCCTAACTTTGGGTAGAGTAAGTGACTGGGGCCCCGGCTAAAAATGAGACTTTTTTCAAATTCGGCCCTGACTCTGGCAAAATTATAAGATTTAGCAGAGGTTGATAGCCAGGGCTAGAAATAAATGTATAATTCTTTAGATATTATAATTCTATACTTACATTAACTATTTATTAAATTTTGGCATATATTCATGTCAGTATTTAATAAATAGGGACAGATACAATAAAAAGGATGCAACTTGTTGAATAAGAAGCCAAGAAAAAATGAGTTTTGGTTTATTGTAATAGAGATGATAGCTCGCTTGAGTATTGACCATGATTAGAGAAACAGCATAAAAGAGGAAGGCTAAAGTCTGCTGCTGCTGACGATGATGACAATAATGATGATGATGACAATGATACTAATGATGATGGTGTGATGATGATAATCATGATGACAATTATGATGATGATAATGATGATGATAATGATTATGTTGATCATAATGATGTTTATAAATGCATATATATACAAAATCAAACATAAATTTTGAAAAAATAAAATGTACATTAGGATGTATAAATGTTTATGCAGCCCCTGTCACAAACATGACCTTGGCTTTAGTCAAATATCAACCCTGGTTATTTACCATTTGGATATTAACTAACGAGTAACAAAGGAAAATGTATGGATCTTAAACTTGAAAACAAGACACTCACTGTTATATGTCATATGAAGTTGTCTCTGTTAAAAATTAACAGTTTCAAAAAAAAAAAGTAAACCAGCAACTAATAAAATACACCACACAATTTTTCATGACAATGTGTTTATATTTATAATTATAAGGATGAACTCTTCCTTCTCCCTTCTCATCATTACTTTTGGTGTAATTCTTTTGAAGAATTACAACAAAATATATCTTTTTTCAAAAATATTTATTTTTCTTTCCCTCAAAAGTATTATAACTTTTTAATCCAAAGAATTAAACCAAAAACAGTTCCTCTACAAAATCATCTTTAGAAAAAAAAAAGTCTCTTACCTTTTGCAAGACTATGTACATTAGCTGATGAAACTGATGCTAATGAAGCAGATGCAGTTACACCAGATATATTTGTAGGAGCAAATGGGTTCATAAGAGGTGGTTGCCATAGAGAGCCACCTTTAAACATTCTAAAGCATTTTTGCTGCCATAAATGAGTAGTATCCCCCTTTAATTAAAAATAAAAACCGTACATTTCATTCTTTATTAAATTTGTTTTTTAAAAAATATTTATATACAATATATATATATATACATATATATATACATATATATATATATATATATATATATATATATATATATATATATATATATATATATATATATATATATATATATATATATATACTAAGTCTTCCCAAATAAAACCACGTATTTTTTTTTTTTTGTATGTCCATGCATGACTATTTTATTTTAGACAACTTGGTCACAGCCACTTTTTATTATATTAAGTGTTGCGAAAAAAACTAAGAAAGCAAAACTAAAAAATAGGAAATAAATTTAAACAGAGAAAAAAAAAAAAAAATTAATAATTTAAATAATTAGAGTACTGTTTTTATTTTTTGTTTCTTTAGAGTGGTTGTTATTTTTAGCAACAAAATTGGATAAGGCAAAGCCTTATCCAATTTTGTCAGGTCAGGTTATCCTGCTACTGGTAACATGTAAACCAGTAAACCTGCTTCATGTCCTGCTGCCTTTTTTAGGCAAAGGCTAGGAGAAGCCAACTCCGACTTAAAAAATGCCCTACCTTGAGGGTATTGGTTGAGTAAAGGCTAGAGATAATGTCTCGATAAAAATACTAATCTTGGACAGACATTAAATGCATCCGGCCACTGTCTTGTAGAAGGCCTCCTAGGCAAAGATTTAAGGGGTAACCAGATTCTATCTATTGACCAGCCACGCACCCCTTCTTCATCTATTGAGCTGGCGCAGATATATTTACAATGCATTGTTTCCAGTTTAGGATGTTGAATGCTGGATCTTCTTGACTCAATGCATGACTTTTGGTTGTCTCTGTTTTTATGACTAAGCAATTCTGACTCATTATTATGACTCATTCTATTATGTCCTAATGAGGGTACAGCTCTAAAACTCAGTTTTATGGTTCTGAGGCCAGCTGGTAGTCAGGTTTTCCGAAGTCTGTGGTAGCTCTCAGAAAGGTTGATTACATTAACAGCTGTAAGATATCAGAGTACTAACAGTACCATGTTGTGCATGGATGGTGTCCGGATTTGCACTTTTGGTGTGCATTGTCAAGGTCACATTTGGAGCCCTTATTACTATTAATAAACCCTAAGCCGTAACGGCTAAGGGTTTATTAATAGTAATGAGGCAACTGCTTGGAATATTAAATAATGTACTGAAGACTATCTGTGCTTTGAGCCAAGTTCTTTAACAAATTTAAAAATGACTAAAGTACCAAAAACTATACAATCCAAAAACCATCATCATCACCAAGTTCTCTAAATATATTATTCACTAATATTCATGGTCTTCGAAGTAACTTTGGAATTTGCTTCCTTTATCTTGTTTTACTGATTCATATAATTTGCAATATTTTAAGTCGTCTGTTGATTGTTATCTGGCTCTATAAACTTCATTTTTTCTCTTTCAGTAACTTCAAACTCTAATAGTGGTTGCTTGCAGCTTTGTTGGAAGTGAAGATGTTGAGAAAACAAAACAGTTTTAAGTTAACATTAAAAAGAAATGATTTTTCTATAGTTAATTTTTTTTAAAAAGAGGAATACGAATATATAAAATGCTATCTGTTTGTAAAATATATTTGTATAATTTTAATGTAACAAGCATAATTGTCCCTAAATAAAAATGTCTTTGTAATGCATGTGTATACTTTTATGTATAACTTTTTATTATATAATTATATTTATTTGTTCATAGATATGCGGATGTTTAGCTTATTTGGATAAGGCGTTTACTTCATACACAAAATGTCTGTGGTTTGAATCCCACCACTGTCCATTTTTTAAAATTGCTTTTCTTTTAAATACCACTGTTCATATATTTGCTTTGTAAACATTTTTCTTTTCTTTTTTGTATATAAAAAATCTTTTTGTGGTATGTTTTTGAATGATACACATCGCTTCGCATTCAAATTTCTTATACCATTTAAGCATGTCGGTGTATTTTATAAGTAAGGCGCACACACATATATACATATTTTTTAAGCTTCAATTAGGCCATGCCATCTACACAATTTTCACATAGCCTTAATTTTTTCACATAGCCTTAATTTTTTCACATAGCCTTAATTTTTTCACATAGCCTTAATTTTTTCATATTACCTTTTTATTCCTGTACATTTTTATTCCCTATCTTTTAGGGCTTTGTAATTTTGGATACCTGTTGCTTTTTAACGGCTCTGTGAATATAGTTCTACCCGCCCTCTCCCTTTTGGTCAACTATTTTATTGGTGAACAATTATCAATAATAATAATTGTTAATTATTATGCAACTATTAATAATAATTGTTTACATACATTTCACTAATAACATAGTAGACCAAAAGAGATGGTGCGGATAGAGCTAATTTCACAGAATCAAATGTCAAAAAATAAAAGGCATCCAAAATCACAAAGCGTTAGAAGATTGGGGATAAAAAAGATAAAAAAATTGGAAAGTGGTGGGATTTGAAAAAT
This sequence comes from Hydra vulgaris, assembly GCF_038396675.1. Taxonomy (NCBI): domain Eukaryota; kingdom Metazoa; phylum Cnidaria; class Hydrozoa; order Anthoathecata; family Hydridae; genus Hydra; species Hydra vulgaris. Next base: position 47,632,672 of record NC_088920.1, on the reverse strand, counting down.
GAACATTCCGTATATGAAATAAACGCCTTATCCAAATAAACTAAACATCCGCAAACTTATGAACAAATAAATACAATTATATAATAAAAAATTATACATAAAAGCATACACATGCATTACATAGACGTTTTCATATAGGGACAATATATACTTGTTACATTAAAATCATACAAATATATTTTATGCACACACATATACATATATATAAATAAATAAATATATATATATATATATATATATATATATATATATATATATATATATATATATATATATACATATATATATATAATACACACACACACACAGACACACACACACACACACACACACACACACACACACACACATATATATGTATATATATATATGTATATATATATACTATAGTGTATATAGATAAGCAATTGCCTTCTGGTTTTGCTTATCTTTATAGCATACAGCTTTTTTATAAAACAAAGAAAAAAACAAAGAATTAAAGAAAAGATTGCTGCTCCAGCTCAAACCCTCAGTAGATGTAGCGGCACTCCTTTGCGACAGCAGGCTATAAGATAGTTGATGTATGTACAAAAGCCCCTGGCAGCAGTCTGGTTCATGTGACTTCAAACATGATATCTAAAGATGCATTTTTAACTTTGCCTTTTTTTTAATTTACTTTTTCTTCTTTTTGCCTAAAAATTGGATGGATTTTCGTCGAGGTTGGCAAAAGATATAAACAAAACAACTTATTACGTATTTAAAACATTAAAAAATATTCTACATAAAGATTTTTGAATATTAACAAAAATTAAAGAAAACATTTTACTTGCAAAAGAGAGAAAACTCTCCATCGATAATATATATGTTCATTACTTTTGTTGTCAAACAAAAACCTAAAATGAAGAATAAAGAATAAACAAAAAATAAAGAATAAAATATTCAAAAACATTATCTACAAGTAAAAATGCATTTTGATCTAAAATAAAATAAAACTACATTAGAATATACAAAAAATATGTAACAAAAAATTATTTTGTTTAATTTTTAAACCTTTTTAATATTTTTTATTTTTCTTCTACTCTGAAACTCATTCCATAATTAACAAAATTACTTCAAAGATATTAATTCAAGATTTTATTAGTTATAAAATTTTATTGAATAAATTTATTATAATTGTTACCGAAACATTGGATTTGATATTTCTCGATTCATTATCATTGCTTCAAACATAGGTCCTTCACGTACCACAAATTCGACAACACGATTAATTAAAGACACTACCAACCTAAAAACAAAATTTTTAAAACTCAAAACAACATAAAAGTAGAATTTCAAAGTAGAAATACAAGAAATTTTTAATTCACTAAAACAAATTTTTTAGATTATTTATATGAGCTCTTAAACAGTCGTCACGTTGCAAATGATGCATTGGATCCTACTCATATCCTTAAAATGCTGCAAAAAAAGTTAAAAATTCTGAATATATAAAAAAAAAAACGCGAGCAAACTATTACTCTGAAAAATGCTATACAGACTTTTTTGCTGATAATTAGCAGGCGATGAATGTCGAAGAAAAAAAGGTACCTTTCTGTAGGAATTACAACTTTGACGACAGTATTTTCTAAATTCTAAGAAAATCACATACTCATAAGTACCAAACTATATACTGCATTAATTATGCATTAATATTTAATTTCATCAAATAAAAACACAAAAAATTTAACAAGAGTTTACAAAAAATAAATGTTATTTTTTTAACTAAAAAAAAAAATCTTCTCTATAAGTATCATTAATAGCAAAGTCTTAAAACAGGGAAATCACAACTACTTTTTATTTTAACTATTGTTGCTAACACTGGCAATTGTTTTACAAAATAATTGAGCATATCATGAATGGATGTTTTAGATAACAAGCTTAAAAAGATATTACCCAAATAAAGTATTTAGATTTATCAACCAGTTAACTAGACTCTCACTTTTTTTGTTTTAACTACTCAGGATTAATTAATCAGATTGTTTTGTTTTAATTAATAGTTAAGACTTGCATAGTCTCACACTTAGGTTACAATTACTTGATTTAAATAGACTCACGCTTTGGTTTGTTTTAATATACTATAGAGATAAAATTTTAATATACTATAGAGATAAAATTTTAATATACTATAGAGATAAAATTTTAATTACTATAGAGATAAAATTTTAATTACTATAGAGATAAAATTTTAATTACTATAGAGATAAAATTTTAATTACTATAGAGATAAAATTTAATAGTTACGATAGAGATAATTTTTAAAGTCATTTTTTACTGTTGTTAAAGGTTAAAATTTTTACAGAAATGTGCAGCAAATTTGAAACAAAAATAGATTTATAATTTCACAGAAACACATGAACTTTTTCTTCTATTATAATTTCTTCTTTTTTTATTGATATCTAATATGGATTTCCTTTAAGAAATATGATCACAAGGGGCAAATTAAGCGATCGCGAATTGAAAATTCCGTATAAGTTTCTGGTATTTTGGCGCGTTATTTTTGGACCATTCATAACAGTTTTACAAATTGTTGATTTTAGAAGTTCATGCTTCTAAATGTTTCTGAAGTTTTGTAATTTTTCTAGATTCAATTAAATTTATTTTGATTATTTTTTAGTTATGTTTATAATTATGTTTATAAATTAAAATATGTAAATTATAAAAATATTGTGTTAAGATAAACATAATACAATATTTATATACAATTTCAAATAGTTTTTCAATTTTCAATAGTTTTTAAAATAATTTTTAGTAATTTTATTATGGAGCAAAATTAAATTAACTGCAATTTTAATGGTTTTTTGAAGCAGAACATTGGTATACAAGCTGGTTACATTGTATGATACTAAAAAATGTTTGTGGAGATTGACTTATTTCATTAACAAAGAAAAAAAAATTTTTTTTAACCGTTTGTGGTAAAAAGTAGCTCTCATCAACTCTTTGTGTTTAAAGAAGACAAAATCAAGTACACTTTATGAAAAAACCATTTAATTGAGGAAACTAATTAAATTTTATCATTTCTTAATACAATATTTTTATAATTTACATATTTTAGTTTATTATATTATAAAATTATATATATATTACATATTATAAAATAGTTTGTAACTATAAGTAACAACGTTTTTCTTGTATTTTTTATTATAGATTATTTAACAAGTACTTATATAATTATTTCTTTATGCAATTTATTATGAATAAAAAGATACAACATTAAAAAAAAAGTTGTGGTTTAAAATTCTCCAATTATAAAAAATAAAAGTTACTACTTTGCCAAACCATATGCATATATTTTGTTTTTAATAACTTGAATGTTTTTAGGACTTTAAAGTGCTTTTCAATGACAGTTTTAAATAATAATAAATCATAATTAAACAATAAACTCAATCAGTGCAAATTTTATATAAAACTTTTTTTTTGCGTTTTTCCGGATAGCGATGAGGAGTGCAGATAGTCTTCTTATTTTATTTTTATACCATGCATCCAAAGCAGGGTTTGGGTCAAATTTCTTGATGCTGCATCCTTCTTCATCTATTTGTAAAAGAGATTCAAGATGATCACGAGATAGTTTGTTTCTCCAAACCGATTTTACTCTGTCAATACAGGAAAACATCCGTTCTTCTTTAGCATTTGTAAAGAGACAAATTAAAAGCAACTCAAATATATCTAACACATTTCTGCATTCAGCAATAATTATGTCTGATGTAAATATTTTTTTTCATGTTTTCAAATAATATTCACCTTACAAATTTTTTAACAATGGAAATATATAACATTTTAAAACAATTAACTCAATAAAAATTTCATCAGTTTTACACCCCCCCCCCCCCATTTTTTAGGAGGTCTTTAAAGTGTGAAACCACTTCTGCTACTTCTTTAACACCAAATGTAATCACAGGGTTCATTGGCCAAAAAGAAATGTCCAAAAAAAAAGTTAAATGAATATTATTATAACGTAAATCCATGCTAGTTGTTAAACTATTCATTATATCAGTATAAATGTGTTGCACCAATGCATTAGTTTTATTAAAATTTTTTAAGGAATGTTTTGGTAAATAAAATCGCCATCTTTTTTTACTATACTTTTAATTAATTTTTTCTAGTTTATTAAAATAATTTGCTCTGTTGAAATACTGCTTAACAAACTATGCTTAACAGAACTTTAAGTTTTTCCATTGTCTAATTAAATTGCAGCTCCCTGCGGACAGCTTTTAAAGGATCATGTAAACCTTGCTGAATGCCAACACTCAAGCATCTTAACGGTGCAAGAACATCTAGATAAACAGATAAATGTATTACAAGAGATAAATTTTTCCAAACTTTTAAAAACCTCTTTAATTCAGCTTTTTTCAACGGCTGAGAATCTGTTTGACTAAGAGACTTTATATGAGAAAAATATGCACCATAATTATCTAAAGCTATTTTGATTGCATTCCACTTATGATCCAGCCAACAAGTACTGTATGTTTTTGCTGTTTTAGGAACAGATTTTTTTCCAAGCTTCTGATAAAAGTTTCAATTCTCGTAAATATTTTGGCAATTGTTCATAAAGACAATGTAACTTTAGTAAGAAGTTTTCGCAATTTGCAAATGCATTACATTTTTCAAAAGCACCTTTTAATGCAAGCTCGAAACAATGGTTCAAACAATGTATTACTTGAAGCCATGGAGATTTTTTTTTTAGTAATATTCCTAAACCTGAATGAACACCAAGATTTACGCTAGCTCTGTCTACGTTTAACCCTAAGAGTTTTTTATTTTTATTTATTTTTTAATTAGCTCTAGCAAACCAGGGAAATCGGAAAACGGACGTTCTTTTTTTGCTAAGTAGTAAATTGCATTGATTTACTTCTTAAGTGAGTCACGATCTTTAATTTAAAATTAATTAATTTAAAATCTTTTTCACTCCTTTCTCGTAGCTCTTTTTTAATATCAGTATTTTTATTTATATATTCTTTAAAACCTCCTGCACCAATTTACTCTGATAATCGATGATCTAATTTACAATGGTTATCTTTAGTTTTCGGTAAGAAAAATGATGCCATATTTTTAAATGTTTAGTTTACTTGATCTACTACGCTTTCAATTTAATATATTTTGAACCTTTGACTTTAAAAGTTTTTAAACCTTTTCAATTTGCTCAAAATGATTGTAAATTGGAACGCCATTTTGCAAATTAAAGCCATTAAAGTCTCAAAGCCATAGTTATGAAATATTTTCTTTTATTTTTCAACCCTTTACTACCATCACAAAATTTTTGCAGACTTATAATAACTAACCAACACTGACAATAATAAATAATATCACACTGGAAAATTCTGTCAGTGTTATGTATTATAAGCGTTATAAACAATATTATATTTTGTTTTTTTTAATATATCTTGCTTTTTGGTATAAATTTTTTTATTTCAATTATTGTTTTATTAAATGTATATTTTTAAATATTATTTTATCTTTAATTATATAATACTTACTGGAGTAAGTATACAACAAGGTCCCATGACCATGGCAATAGAAAGGAGGGCTCAGGGGTATATTGTCCAAGGATCTGGCTATGTTTATGGGCCCGTTAGAAAAAAGAGGGAGAAAAAAAAAATTTGAGCCAATTCGGCATTACATGGTGCCTATTTTCAGCCAAAAATAATTTGCCCCAGGCATGCCTTAACTCTCTACAGCCCTGCCCATGCCCTCGACTTTTTAAGCTACCATGGTGCCCCTGTCACCCATGTGTAACTTTATTCGTAGAATAACATTTTCCACTCTTATTTGTCAAGTTTCACGTTTCTAAAAAAAAGTGCTTAAACTTTAAAACCAACCACTGAAAATTATAAAAGAGTTTTAGTTGCCAAACCGCTAGTATCAATGTTTTCATTTATTTGTAAACACTTTAGAAATTTGTAGTGTGATGAAGTTGGTGGTTTGATGTAGCTTTGATCATCAAAGCTACATAAATAAATATCAACTATATCAAAGTTTGATTTAGTTTATATTTAATGTACTTTATTTAACTTATTTATATTTCTTTAAATTTTTGTCATATAAGATTAAGTACTTGAATCCTGTATTTTCTTTTTCTTTTTCTGTATTTGTATTTACCTAGCTATGTAAATACAAATACATAATACAATGGTTAGTCTAGCTAGATTTACAGCTTTTTCATAAAAATAAATTTTTTTTAACATGTAAGTTATGAAAGTCTTAATGAAATTAGTTATAGTTGATTTTTAAGATCCATAAAAACTGAGTTCACGGTTTTTTAAGAAACTAAAAATTTAAGACCAGAATTTTTTATGGAATTTTCAATTCGCAATCACTTAATTCGCCCCCTTGGATCATAAAGTTGCACCGAGTAACTAACAAATCTTATTCTTGATTGAAGTTTTATTTTTCATTTAAACATTTGTGTTTTAAAAGTGGCAGTACAGATTTTAGTATAAAAGAGCACCTGGCAAACATGAGGTTCAGACCCCACCATATTTCTGGTACTCTACAAACTTGCACAACAGCCTTGTTTTTCATAATTAATGTCGATGTAATAGGGATTAAAACATTGTATAAAAAACTGCAACCAAAAAAAAGTAGACTTTTTTGACTATAGCTTGCCCTACTTTTTCTTAATTTAATAATGCAGATTTTTTTCATTTTAATTTTTTAGTTTTTCAATCAGCATTTATTTGAAGAAAAATTGTTCCAAGATTCTATTGAAAATTGCCTTTAATTTAATTGTCTTTAAAAACTTTAATATTGAAATTTAATAATTTAACATCTATCTCTATCTAAATTGTTGTAAACAAAAAATTTTAAAAGTAAATAATACATCAATAAGACGCTGTTTACTAATTCTTGAGGCATGATTTCTTTGCAATGACTTCGGAATAACTAAAGATGCTAATGAGCCGTGACTGAAATCTTTTTGGTTTTTGCAATTATAAAATGAATGCTATTTGTTAATTTTGATGATTTTTTCGTTTTGCATGCCATAATAAAAAAGTGAGGGTTCCAAATTTTCTAAATTTTTTTGTTTGCACTCCTTGCGTAATAACTTTGCTTTGTATCGCTTAGCCACAGTTAAATTGGGATTGATAAACACTTTATTAAACTCGGTTGAATTTTTTAAATTTGTTGGATTCATTTTACACAAAAATTAGATGGAAAACAGTTAAAGGGATTCTAACGTGGTTGAAAATCACATTACTTAAACAAAGAAATAAAAATAAGTTTTGAACCAAATGTTAGTAAGTTAAATTACGGCTGTACTAATAATAGTTAAAGTATAAGAATTTACAGTTTTAGAAAGAGAGGACGACCACTGTAACAAAATGTAAAACTAAGCTTTAAAGGCTTAACTATTTCTTTTTCATTCAAAATTGTTGTGCATATGTTCATAACAACCTACTTAATTTAACCTAATTCTAAGCAGTATATACAAACAAATATAAACAATTGAAATAAGGTATGCTTTTAGTTCATAAAATTTTCTTATTAAAGGATATTCTGGCTTATGTTAAAGCTGTTGAAAGTAATCAACAGTGTTGAGAGAAATCAACAAGCAAAAGCTATTAATGATACTTATATACAATTTAAAAAGAAAAAGAAGTATAATTTTAGCCATAATTTTTATATAAAAGATACTGTAAGTTTTTTTCAAATTAAAGAGAAAACTGAGTCACTCACTAACAATAAAACACGAAAAAAAAATTTTTAAAAACAATATAAGCAAATATTTAAAAACACATATAAAATATAACTTATAGATTAAAAAAAAAAGAAGACTTTTAAACAACAATTTAGTAAATATTTCAAAATTAACAAGCTATTTAGTTTAAAAAAATTATTTTGTTTATCTTCATAATTCTCTTGAAAAATAAAGAGAACTATTTTTTAATGTTTTGATATTTATTTAATACTATCCAGCCCTCACAAATTTTTTAAAAGAATATATTAGAAAGCTGAAAACAACTAGTTTGACCCAGTTTCACTCTATTGTTTTTAAGGCTAAAATATTATTCAAATAATAATTTTTAGAGAACATTTATTTATAAATTAATATTAATTTGAAGAAAAAAATTCAAAGAAAAAAAATAATTATTTAGATTTTTTTATTTAGATTTATTTAGATAATTATTTATTTAGGTTTAATTAGAAACTGATATTTACAAATACTTTACATGAAAATATAATCTAAATTTATACTTAGCTTAATGTAATAGAACTTAATTTATTAAATCAAATTAAGTAATAGTATGTTATGGATGACATTTTTTTAAAAAAATTTTATATGAGCATTAAACTTATTTTTTTTAACTGCATTTTAAAACATATTTTATTATTATCTCTGAGACAAATTTGTATAAACTCACCAGGCTCTTTTACTTTAAACTGATACTTTTTCTTATACTTTAAAACCTATACTTTTTCTTATACTTTAAAACCTTTACTCTTTCTTATACTTTAAAACCTATACTTGATCTTATACCTTAAAACCTATACTTTTTCTTATACTTTAAAACTTTTACTTTTTCTTATACTTTAAAACCTTTACTCTTTCTTATACTTTAAAACCTATACTTGATCTTATACCTTAAAACCTATACTTTTTCTTATACTTTAAAACTTTTACTTTTTCTTATACTTTAAAACCTTTACTTTTTCTTATACTTTAAAACCTATACTTTTTCTTATACTTTAAAACTTTTACTTTTTCTTATACTTTAAAACCTTTACTTTTTCTTATACTTTAAAGCCTATACTTTTTCTTATACTTTAAAACCTATACTTTTTCTTATACTTTAAAACCTTTACTCTTTCTTATACTTTAAAACCTATACTTGATCTTATACCTTAAAACCTATACTTTTTCTTATACTTTAAAACTTTTACTTTTTCTTATACTTTAAAACCTATACTTTTTCTTATACTTTAAAACCTTTACTCTTTCTTATACTTTAAAACCTATACTTGATCTTATACCTTAAAACCTATACTTTTTCTTATACTTTAAAACTTTTACTTTTTCTTATACTTTAAAACTTTTACTTTTTCTTATACTTTAAAACCTATACTTTTTCTTATACTTTAAAACCTATACTTTTTCTTATACTTTAAAACCTATACTTTTTCTTATACTTTAAAACCTATACTTTTTCTTATACTTTAAAACTTTTACTTTTTCTTATACTTTAAAACCTTTACTTTTTCTTATACTTTAAAGCCTATACTTTTTCTTATACTTTAAAACCTATACTTTTTCTTATACTTTAAAACCTATACTTTTTCTTATACTTTAAAACCTATACTTTTTCTTATACTTTAAAACTTTTACTTTTTCTTATACTTTAAAACCTTTACTTTTTCTTATACTTTAAAGCCTATACTTTTTCTTATACTTTAAAACCTATACTTTTTCTTATACTTTTAAACCTTTACTCTTTCTTATACTTTTAAACCTTTACTCTTTCTTATACTTTAAAACCTATAATTTTTTTTATACTTATAAAACCACCTATATAATTCCTAAAACCAAAACTTTAATGGTTTTAATGGAAATCTATTTACGGAACAGTATCCTACCCCATCAAATTCAACACCACTTTTTCTCAATGAATATGATAGCTGGCAATTAAACGGAAGCCCAGATTGTTTAGGAGGTCGAACAGCTGTTGAATGCGATGGATGAATATAAATAGGCATAGGAGGAATTGGTACACACTTGCCCCAACCTATTTTCATTTCATAATCCATGACATCTTTTCCTAAATAATATTATTCATTTTTTTTTATTATAAGGCAAATAGTAACAGTGTACTACATATTAATACTATAATAATTAAGAAAATAATTTCAACAGTTGTTTTATAATGACCATATGTTCAATATTAAGTTTAAATATTATCATATTAACTCATAACTACCTTCTATATCAGCTAAGCATTTTTCACCATCTTTCCTCACCATAAAAGCAACAAAACCACAATTTCTATTTCGTGATTTTTCATCTTCTGTTCTCGGCCACATTATTTTGACGCTAGCCAAAGGGCCATACTTTCCAAAAATTTTACATAATTGTTCTTCATTCATCTAAAAATAATAAAGAAATAAAAATTGGATGGGTACTTTTGAAAAAAAAAAGCATAACAAGAAACCCCTTTTAACATTTTAACATTTTCTTTCAAATTCTTTATTAGTCTCAGAATTTTGCAATTATATTTTGAATCATTCCACTAAAAAATATTTTATATGTTGTAGCATTTATAAGATATGTATAACCATTAGTTACCATTTCATTAGGAATTTTAATACCAGTCATGTCTTTATTATTAAAGGCACTTTGAACTCTCAATCTGTAAGCAGAATTAAAACCATTAAGAAAAAATCTGAGCTAAATTTTGTTTCCAGGTCTTTTGTTTCACTTTATGTTGCATTTACTTTTGTCCAAAAATTAAAAACATGTTACAGATAAAATGTAAATAATCAAAAAGTGTTAAAAAGCCAAGTTTAAATCTAATAAATCAAATTTAATGCTTGCCAACAATGAACAATCAAACAACAAATAGAAAAAAAAATTTATTTTTTGCCATAAATTTAAATTTGTCAAGAAGCAAATAAGTTAATGATATAAAAACATGGCACAACAATTTACATTCAATGGCGAAAAAGCCAAACTAGAGGGTTAATCTTCATTCATTGTTGACGAAAATCAACAAAACATTTTCTATGTCTGTTACATGATTAAACACTCTGCTTTAAGTGCAACAGTTTGAAACCTTGAGAGTGTAAAACTCCAGCAAATTCAAATCAGAAGTTAAAACAAAGACCTAAACTTAGAACATATCACATTCTATAGACTTTAATTGAGTGATCTCAAGAAAACTTTGCTTTGATATTAAAAAGTTCACCTAAAACATTTATTAAAAATTGTTAACAACTTGTGAATTAAAAATCTTAGCTTAATCCTCTGGCTCCAACAAACCTCCTTTACATTCCTACTGTGGATACAATATAACAAATAAGAACTTTATAGAGGAATTTTTCAAAACATTGAAACTTTTTTCTCAAAAAACAAAAAAACTTATTTCTATGTTTTTATAAACATCATGATATTAGTCAACATATTTTTATCAGCATTATTTTTTTGAAAAAAACAAAAACAAACCATTGGAATTCTGACCCCGCTATATAACACACCTTTGGATTAAGGTTGCTGACAAACAAATTTGTTGTTGTAGGATCTCCATTATCTTTAGAACCTCCTTCATACTGATAATTCATCTCATCTATATCTATAATACATAAAATATTTTTACAATGAGGAGAAATATTATTTTTTCTACTATTAGGAGTATATAAATAGTTTTTTTAATATATTACATATACAATGTATTGTAATTTTTTAGCGCATAACATTTTCTCCAGTTAAAATTGTACTATTTTTTCCAGGTTGATCAGCCTGCAATGTGCTAAAATTTACTCTGGCTTGTTAAACTGTTAAAACATATTGGAAACAATCTAATTAGCTTATTTTTAAGAAAACATAGCCGCTGGCTTAATTTTATTTTGATTATTGTATCTTTAAACATATTATGTTTATCTATAGTTACCTTCAGTAGTTTTTGGCTTAAAAAAAGTAGGTGGCAAAGCATTCAGCATTTCTTCTGATATTCCTGATAAATCACCCTTTTTCAATTTTCTTCTAATATCTCGTTCTTTTTGAGACCTAGCAAAGATTCATTCATTATAACAAATTTATCACACTTTAGGCAAAATAATTTTTGTGTATACAAATATAACAGAAGTTTTTACAGTGACACATATAACAAAAATATAATTATTTTCATTTTTTGAACAACTTGTTTTTTTTATTCATTTAAAAGCAAGTGCTAACTTTTGGATTTTAATTACAAAAGTTATTACTAATTATAAAGTGATTTTAAATATGCTAAAAGTAAAAACCACAATAGATAAACCAAAAAAATTTCCCCAGGAAACTTGTAGGTGTAAATATAATCCACCTTAATGTAAACTTTTTATATCAAACTTTAAACATTTTGCCATGTGAGTAATGCCCAGGGAAAATGTAGGTACCTAAACAAAATATATTTTAGGCTGACATACATTAAGAATTAAGTTAAAAATTGAGGTTTGTAGTCAAAAATGCAGATTTAAGTCAACACTAGAAAATTAAACTATTAAAATAAGCCTAAAATTTAAGAAAAGTTTAAAGTTTGGTAATAAAAAATTTAAAATACGCTAATTAGCAATTTTAACACAAAAACAGAGTAGGAACAAAAAAAAACATAAATTGAATTATTTAAGACACGAAGCTAGTGTTTATTTAACTAAATCTTAACCAAAAACCTCTGGCTTTACATATCATAATACTTTAAACTGTTTAAATTGCAATAGTAGTGGTAGAGTGCTTGCTTCATGAGCAAGGAGTATGGTTCTAGATGCACTAATATAATATGAGTCTATTTATACACAGTGAACAAATTTCAAATACACAACATCAAATATCAATTTGGTAGTTTAAAGCAGAAGCAATCACAATCGATAAGGCCAAGCAAAAATACATAAAAGATATGTAAACAAAAAGCAAATTGTTGACTTAATGGTAATAGAGGCTGTTAATGTCTGCAGGTGTGATAATGTGCATTAGTTTGTTCCACCATGTTGTTTTGATATGGTTATACTCAACCTCACATGTGTAGTATTGATACCACACTTAGTACTTATAGTACTCCAAACTTAACACCTTGTTTGTAAAAGTTGGTTTTTTAAACTTATAGGGTTGAGGGAGACAAATTATAAAAAAAAGTTACCTAATAGATAAAAAAGAAAAATAATTTAAACATTGCAAATGAATCACTTTATAATACAATTGAACAAGTAAATACAAAAAAAACCTTTCTAATTCTTCTTTAAATAATTCCAAATTGCTTTTCCGTTTCTCACCCGTCTTTTTTTTGCTTAAATCCTGAGAAATTGTATAAATATATTTAGATTGCTTACATTAACAAATATACTTTACAAAATAGATTTAAAAAGACGCAATCTGACAGATTTAGTAAACGACTATATTTACTTATAATTAATCAATAATCTATAATTAATACCAATTAATGTTTCAACATAACTGTACCTTTACTTATGTCCCAAGAAAAAAAAGAAGAAAAAGAAAAAGAAATAAATATACAAGCTTTGAAGTCTTGTATTCCTCTGTGATTTCCTTGCTTTTTTTAAACTCTTCAGCCAATTCGGCCATTTTTGACTTTGGCTTATATAATCTACTAGTGTCATAACCTAAAAAAAATATTACAAAGTAAAAAAATTTAAAAGCATCAAATTAATTTGATAAAAAAGTTAGTTAAATGTGTTTTTTTTTAAGTTTAATAAACTAAAAAAACACTTTTAAAAGTCATGTTTTACTATTATTTACAATTCATCACTATTACTTACTTTCCTCCTCTGGTGCTAATTTAGGTTCAATTGCTAAAAAAAAAAATGAAAACAAATAAAACTGTTAATAAAAATCATTCATGTAAACATTAAACAATTTATCTAGTATTTGAGGTCAGCAATTTTTATAATTAGATTATATAATATTGGTTAAAAAGTAAAATGAAATGAATATTTAAACCTGGATATATTTTAAGGCTTTAAAATAATTGTAAAAATACTATAATTATATGATTATTTATTAAATGTTAAACTGAAAATTTTGATATTCAAATTTAAAATATAATCAAATTATGATTAAAAAAAAAAAAGAATGAATTTATAATTTAAATGAAAGAGCCTATTACTAAAACTTTAGTTGTTAAACTCATTTCAACACTAAAATAATTTTTACACAATAGAATTTACAGAGAACATCATATAGAACTTAATTTTTTATTTCAAAGAAAAAAATTTATCAAAAATTTAAAATTTCACCTAAAAACTTAAAACCCTAATATCTTTCTAATGACTATAAAGTATCAATGACTTGACAGTTTAAAGTTAACAGTTTGAATAAATTTTACAAGAAATAGGTTTAGTTGCAATTATTTATGTTAATTAAATAATTATGTAAAAATTACTGATAACATGCACAATGCCTAGATTTTTAATGCAGCCAACAAAATTTAGTGCTTAAGGTATCAAGCTGAAGACATATTTTTTAAGATCATTTATTTTTACAGCATTGCTTATTAAAAATTAAAAGAATTATTAAAAGTGCTAAAAATAAAAAGAACAGGATATCCTGCTACTGGTAACGTAACCTAATACAATCTGCTTCATGTCCTGCTGCCTTGTAGGATACGCCTTTTTAGGCAAAGGCTAGGAGATGCCAACACCACCTTGAAAAACCCCCTGACTTGGGGCTCTTGGTTGAGTAAAGGCTAGAGATGGTGTCTCGATAAAAATACTCATCTTGGGCAGATGTTAAATGCATACAGCTACTGTCTTGAGGAAGGCCTCCTAAGCAAAGACTTAAGGGGTAAACAGATTCTATCTGTTGACCAGCCTCACACCCCTCTTCATCTATTAGGCTTGCACATATGTATTTTTAATACATTGCTTCCAGTTTAGGATGTTGAATGCTGGATCTTGTTGACTCAATGCATGGGTTTTGCTTGAGTCAGTCAGGTTTCCCGAACTCTGTGGTAGCTTTCAGTGAGGCTGATTCCATCAACAGCTGAAAAATATCAATGTATTGACAGTGCCATGTTGCGCATGGATGGTGTCCCAGTTTGTACTTTTGGTGTGCATTACCAAGGCCACATTTGGAGCCCTTTGTTACAGCTTAGGGTTTTTTAGTAGTAATGAGGCAATTGCTTGGGCTATTAAACAGTGTACTGAGTACTATCTATACTTAAAGTCAAATTCTTTAACAAATTAAAAAATGAATAAAGTACCAAAAACTATAAAACACAAAAAACCATCATCATCACCAAGTTCTTTAAACCTATCATTCACTAATCTTCGTGGTCTTCGACATAACTTTCTTCTGTTGAGTCTTATCTCTTGCAAAGTTCACCAGACCTACTTGCTCTTTGTGAGTCTAATTTGGGTTCAGCTGTCACATCTTGTGATCTTAGTGTTGATGGTTATCTTCCTTTAATTCCTAAAGACTCTAATAGTTACATGCTTGGCCTAATCATTTACATTTGCAAAAAATGTGCTTTCGTTTAGCACCACTTCACTCTTTTGCCTTTCTCTTTGTTCTATATCGCTTTCCTTCATCTCAAGACTGAACTCTTTTTGATGTTATTTCTGATCAAATTGACCAAGCCCTCCCTCTTTATTCATCAGCCAATATTGTTGTTGTTGGTGACTTTAATGCTCATCAAACTGAATGGATTGGCTCTGGTGTCAGTGGCTCTGCAGGCATTAAACCCCACAACTTTTTCTTTCTCAATCCCAACTCAAATAGTCAACTTTCCAACTCGCTTTTCAGACAACCCAAATCATTTACATTCTCTACTCGACTTATGTCTTGTTTCTGATCCTAGTCAGTGTTCAGTTTCTCCACATTCACCCTTCTGATCACAGTTCGATCTCTCTAAAACTAATATCTCATTCTTCTTCATTATCTGAATCCCTCTATCATTGTACCTCTTACAACTACCTTAAAGCTGACTGGGACTCTTTCCGTGATTTTTTTCGTGATGGCCCTTGGGTAGAAATCTTTCATCTTCCTGTTGACAAATGTGCTTCTTACATAACTTTGTGGATTCAGGCAGGCATGTAATCTTTTATTCCCTCTCAACGACTCCAGGTCAAGCCTTACTCTTCTCCATGGTTTTCCTCACATTGCACTGCTGCAATTGCCAATCGAAACCATTACTTCCATATCTATAAGCAAAACAATTCTCCAGAAAACAGACGTCTGTTTACTATTGCTAGAAACAATTGTAAAAAGGTTTTGTCTAACGCCAAAGCCCGCTATTCTCAGTTCATGAAATCTCATATTTCATCAAAAAACATTAGGCTCTCATGACTTCTGGAGAATCTTTAATAGTATCAATAATAAGGGCAAATCTGTAATTCCACCTCTCTTGTATGGTTCAGACTTTGTCACCTCACCTAAAGACAAAGCTCAATTGTTTGCTAAGAACTTTTCATCAATATCATCTCTTAATTCCACTAGTTGCGTTCTACCTATTGCCAACAAACAGGTTGATCCATTGCTTGACATTTGTATCACTCCAGCTTCTGTATTTAAAGTGATTTCCTGCTTAGACTCGTCTACAGCTTAAGGCCTGGACAACATACCTGTTATAGTCTTGCAGAAGTGTTTTCCAGAGCTGTCATCTATACTTTTAAAACTATTCAACAAGTACTTAATAGAGTCTTGTTTTTCAGCCTGCTGGAAAGCGGCATCTGTTATCCCTATTTTCAAAAATTCTGGAGAGCAATCTGATTTGTCTAACTACCGTCCCATTAGTCTTTTTCCTATCATAAGCAAGGTTTTTGAATCTTTAATTAACAAACACTTAAACTCTCATCTTGATTCTAATAACTTACTTTCTGATCATCAATATGGATTTCGATCTCCTTGTTCTACAGCTGATTTGCTAACAGTAATAACCAATAGGTTTTATCATGCATTAGATATAGTAAGTGACCGGGGCTGCGACCCCGGCTAAAAACAGAGGTTTTTGCAAACTCGGCCCCGGCTAAACAAACACCATTTGCAGGGGTTACTAGCCGGGGCTGGATTTTTGTAGTTGTTGTTGCTGTGTTTTTTTATTTTGTTTAAGTTAAAATTTGTTCTGAAAGTTTAAGAAAATATAAGAAAAAGTCACAAAAATGATATATACAAATACAATATAATTCATAAATATTTACAATGACAAATAAGAAAGAACAAAGTAGATCAGATGGATATATGGTGTCTTTAAAAGATAGGAAAAGAAGCAATGATCTTAGAGAGAGTATGAAAGTAGTTATTATATTTATAGTGTGTATCAGAGAAGATGATAATGATGCCAATGATTAAGATGATAATGATGATCATTGTCATCATCATCTTAATCATCATCATCAACTGTATACTTGATGATGATGATGATGATGATGATATTATGATGATGATGATGATGATGATGATGATGATGATGATGATGATATGATGATGATGATGATGATGATATTATGATGATGATGATGATGAGTATGATGATGATGTAGAGATGATGATGTAGAGATGATGTAGAGATGATGATGATGATGATGATGATGATGATGATGGTGATGATGATGAGATGATATATATACCTTTATATAAAATATATCATGAATTTTAAATAACAATAATATATTTATAAGGAATATCAATAGTAATGCAGCCAATAGTAATGCGGTCACAAACCCGGCCCCGGCTATGTTTTATCAAACCTGGCCCCGGCCAAATGTCAACCCCGGTTGCTTACTAATTAGATAAAGGTGGAGAGGTTAAGGCCATCGCTCTTGACATTCCTAAAGCTTTTGATAAAGTTTGGCATGCTGGTATCCTCCATAAGCTATCTTCTTATGGCGTATCTGGTAACAACTTTTAGATTATTGAGCCCTTTCTAATCGTAGCATAAAAGTTGTCCTCAATGGACAGCACTCTTCTTCTTATTCTGTAATTTTAGGGGTTCCTTGTGGTTCTATCCTTGGCCCTATACTCTTTTTAATTTACATTAACGATCTTCCAGATATTCTCACATCTAAGCTGGCATTGTTTGCTGATGATACTACCATATATTCTTTTCATGATTAGAAGCCAACATTCTCAGATTGGTTGGAGGGGGAATTTGAGCTTGAAAAGGATCTCACTTCTGCTACAGCATAAGGTTCACAGTGGCTGGTGAACTTCAATTCAGATAAAACTCAATTTTTTTTTCAGCCAATTGTTATCACAACAATTTAGATCTTCCTATATTTATGAACGGTGATGTACTCGATGAGTCATTTACCCTTTATCTTCTAGGTTTAACTCTTAATTCTGATCTTTTTTGGAAACCATATATCAAATCTGTTGCAAAATTAGCATCTGCTAAGGTTGCATCTCTTTATCGAGCTTGACACTTTCTTACTCCGGTTTTTACTCTTCTTGTGTAGTGGCACTCTCTGGAGTGTTTCCGAGGCTCCATAGAGAACCATTATTTTTAAAGAGGCTGCTCTGTTTTTTTTTAAAGTGTTTCTTTTAATTTATTTAAAACTCTCTCTTTCTACTCACAACTCTGAAACACGAATATTGCTAAACAAAGTCACTGCACTATAAAAATTAACTATAAAAAAAATTTTTTTTTTTTGATCTTAACTTCAAAGTGTAAACTTTATTCAAAACCTCTCAGTTTTTAAAATTTATCTTCTTAAAATCACATCAAAGTTATTACTATGAAGAAGCTCTTGATTAGCGTACTAACCTTACCCAATCAAATCTTTTAAAAAGAAAATGCAAATAAGCTGCAAATTATAAAGACATGATAAAGAAAAATAATTAGCATTAATTGTTGATTAAAAAAATTTTTTTTTACTAACTAGTTTTTCACTGGTAAAGTGTAGGACTAGGTAGATAAAGAAACAATAGCATTTCGTAGAAGAAAAATGAGAGATATATAAAAGCAGAGAATAAAATCAAGAGAGAGGAAATAAAGAAAGCAATCTTTGAAGATAATAGCTTTGCAACGGATTTTATAAGATGAATATTTTATCATAAGATTATAAAAATGAATTTGCATAAAATACTGTCTCCATATTGTGCTTTACATCAAATAATTCTCTTTTTCTTTTAAACAACATCCAAAAATGCATTGTAAATGCAGTTAGACCTGCCCTTTCTGCCAGGCTTGAGCCTGTCACATTGTTTGCATTGATTGATTAATTTTTACAAACATTTCATTGGTCGCTGCCAAAGCTCAATCTGGGATATATTGTTCCATCATCAATAAATAGATCATCAGAAAGATCATTAATGTAAATAAGAAACAATATGGTCATAGACAGAGCTATGAGGTATCCCAGAAACTACTAAAGATAAAGTAAAATGTTGTTCATCATGAATAATTTTAGTACTGTAATTGAAGAGAAAAGTTTCAGTAATTTAAAAAGTTTTTCTAATTCAGAGAATATAAAAATGAAGAAAATTTAAGAAGAGAAATGTGTCAGAGTTAATGCATATCAACTTATACCTTTTTTTTTGAAAAGCCTTTGATATGGCAAAAGCAATATGTTTGTTTTTACTGGACCTAATGACACAATAAATTCTCTTGATTACAATTAACAATTTGAATTATTATTCATCAAAAATGTTTTGCAAAAAACAGAATTCTGGAAAATACTTTTGCAAGATTGAGGCAGGAATACTATCAGGAACATAAGCAATAGATAAATTGAGGAATAACTTAAGTCACCGAGTGATTAGAATTTCTAATAAAAGATAAACTTGTTTGTTAGGAATATAAGTAAAAATGTGGTCATTATAATCAGGGGAAAAAAAAGTATTTAAAAGATTTTGTTTGTGAAATAATTGTTTATGAAGGCTTTTAAACTTATTAAACTTTTAAAATTTTAAATTGAGCCTAATAGCTGTAAATCGTATTGGAAATAACAAAATAGAGTTCCATAAGTATTCACAAGAAGATACATCTAAAAAATCTTAAATTAAATCTAGAGATGTATTGGAATCAGTTTATGCTGTCCCCGATTGCGGGTACCCGCAACAAAATACTGGGTACGAGTCTGGGTACCTGACAACAGGTCCATTTTAAAAAATTGGAATAAAAGCTTGTGATATCTCTAGCGCTGAATTGTTTTCACAAAATAACACTGATTAATTTGCCTAAATATATCAAATTTCATTTTTAATAAACAACTATATTTACACTCGAGGTCGCAAATTCAAATTACGCTAACTATAGTGTAAACTCTATGCCCATGAATATTCTTTCTCCCTAAGGGTTGTTAATATTTGGAATAACTTGTTGTCTGATGTCATTAATGCCAAAAACATCAAGAGCTTTCAAATAAAAATCAATTCTGTAAACATCGATAAATACTGTTCTGGTTAACTACTAACTCGTTTTATAACTGTGGTATTACATACAATATATACTTTTTTATAATTTATTGCTAAAAAATCCCTAATATGCGCTAATTAATCAAAAGTTATGTTATGGAAAATAAAAGATTAAAAGAGACAGAGAATTAAAAAAAAAAAAAAAAAAAGAGTAGTCCTTCTTGACTGTAGTGTGAATAAAATAAAAAAATTTGAAAAAATAAAAAAGAATTTAGACAACAGTCATTTGATGTCTTATTTTAATTGTTTATTAACTTCAGATTAGAATGAACAAACATTAGGTATTGGAAAGTTATAAACATCTGTATAAATCAGCTTTTTTTTAGCAATATATTTTGATTATTTTGAATAAAAAAAATTATTTTACATAATATTTTAAGTGAGACAACTATATTGAGTAAATACAGCTTTGTAATTATCGACTCCATAACTCTCTTAGACTTATTAAGAAGTTTATTGGTTGAACTTTTAAACTAAAAGCAATCCTGTTTATATTTTGACATAATTCAAAGTACCACATAAACAAATAGTTACAGCACTTCGGTGATGTTTATTAAAAATTTATTTTCAGATACCGGGTATTGCAACAAAATGGCAGATTCCGGGTACCTAGAGAAACAGCTGAATTACCTGGTCCTTGGGTCCGAACCAGGTACATCACTATTTAAACCCCAGAGCTCAAGATTTGAGACAGGAAATAATGTAAAACATATCTACAACACTAAATGACTAACATCCAAAACATATAAACAGTTTTAGACAGCATCTGTTTTCCACTTAGTAAATGACCAGGGCTTGTATTTGACTGTGGCCAAGGCCGGTTCTACGGATGGGACTGCATAAACGTTAGTGCATATTGACTTATTTTTATATCTCATATCAATATGCACCAATATTTATACAGCCCCAGCCATAAACCCGGCTTTGGACCAGGTTAAATACCAGCCCCACTCACTTACTACTTCCATCTAAAAAATTTTCCTTGGATATAAGACTACCAAGATGCTATTTACACCATACCCAAAAAAAGTAACTTCTGAAGTTAAAAATTTCATTTTTTTTAATTTTAATTTTATAAATTGTTTAAAACTTGAATAATAATTTTTAAAGTAAAAATTATGATACCAATGGATTTATTTGGATCGATTATTCCTGCTCTCACAAAAGCCTTTCCTGCTGCAGCAGATGTTTGAAAGTCTGCAATATATTCATCTAAAACAGCAGCAGCTTCCAATTCTTCATGCTAAGAAAATGTAAAACATAAAATTATATTACAAGATATAAATATATTATTAAAAAAAAACAAGTAACTGTTTTAGGAATTTTTATTTTTTTTAAAACTGATACTAAGGTGATTTTGGCATAGATACTAATGAGATAACACGATTAAAGGGCACAGTTTTGTTGCAGAAGTTTGGTTATATATTTTTTAAATGTGTTTGGGAAAAAAAAACAGAACATTTTTTACCAGTTCAAGCTTCTTAAGTTGCTTTTTTCATGATTTTCATGAAAACAATTCTTTTAATTAGTTTCAGCAAGAACTGATTTTTTTTGCACACTCTTTTGACAGAAAAAATATGCGAACTAATGATAGAAGCTATGGATTTTTTTAAAGTTAAAGCAACTAAATTATTTGTGGGAGCATCTAGCCACCTAATCAGGGGTTTTTATTTTTGGGTAAAAATATTGAAGAAAAAAATTTAAACGTCTGACTACTAAAATACGTTTAATAAGAAACAGTTTAATTAAAAGTAAATTAATAAAAAAAAGTGAAACGTTAAAAAATGCTGTTGTGTAACATTAGTTACAAAGAGATAAATTGGTAAAGAGATAGCAATAAATACAACTTTTAAAGATTGTCATTTTTGTTGTACTCGTTTGTTGTACTCGTTAACTGTTTCGTGTTGTTTCCTTATTGTCAATCTTAACTTTTTTTTTTTTTTTTTTTTGTAAAAACACTTATTTATAAGCCTATGTAAAAACTCAAGTTACTATGTCAATGTTACCCCATTACCAGGTAACTTTGGTCACCGTATTAATTCAATAAAATCTTGGATTTGGTGAATATAATTTAATAACACCAGTTATGCACAATTTTTAGCATCAAAATAGTATTGGTTAAGTTTTTTTGCTTCATTACGTAAAGCAAAAAAGTTGAGAGCCGAAACCGCAAAGAAATGTTTTATAAAAAAAAAAAAATATTATTACACATGCATCTTAATGTTTTTTATTTTGTTAATTTTGCTTAACTAAGTTAAAATAAAATTTTATTTTACTAATGAAAAACAAAAGAGATTCAGTGTTATTAATGATTCAACTGCCCATTCGCGTGATTCAAAATGCAACTACAAGGTTTAAAAAATGATACATTAGTATTTGGAATTAAAAGAAAATGTAATTTTAAAGCTCATTTTAAATTGAGAAGAAACGTGCTTCAAAATGCAACAAAAACATAAAAAAGCAGTACAGTAACACTTTGAAATATTAAATCATGTGTCGGTTTCTTTTTATTAAATTTAGTAAAATTATTATTAAACGAAGTGTATGCTACTTTTAATGCTTTTTAAAGTTTTCTTTTAAATAATCGCAAAGAATAAATCCTTCATAGATCAAAATATGGTTTTATTAATAAACACACTTTTGTAAGTAACAAAATTTCTGGTCATTCTGTTGGGCTAATGACAGGCTTTTTTTTATATTTTAGTTCTCCTTGGAGAAAACGAGTCAGCCTGTGCCACCGGATGACCATGAGGGTATAGCATAATTAAATTGCGGTACATTATATAAAACCATAAAATATATTACATTTTTACGATAAATAGAATTAGCTTCATTAATAATTATTTTCAGTTTACTTGTATATTTTGATCTAGTGATACACATTTGTGATTTAATTTATTATTATTATTTGTAAGTTAAATAAAGACTGTGAAATCAGTGCTCATAAAGTTTTTAACATTTGGTTTTTGATACCTGAATTTGAAATGGGACATGGTAAGCATTTAACGAATGAAAAAACATTTCTAAAAAATGTATGCTATGTTTACAAGAAAAATTATAACTCATTTAGATCAAAAAATTTACTTATTAAAAAATTTGAATTGATTTCCAAATGTAGACATGAAAATAAGTTTCTTTAAAAAATTTATAAAAACAAATGAGCAGTCTAAAATTATCCTTATTCTAAAGAATTTTTTATATGATTATCTAATGTAATTGATGCAACTTTCTGGGTGCAAAACACTGTAGTTATTACATAATTAATTAAAACAATTCCCAACTTCCTGTGAAATAATTTTTCTATTATTTGAACTTTTTGATATTTAGACATTCAATAACGTAAAGTTTTAATGACGTTCGTTTAATTTATGAAAATAAATTACGATCACGAATATGTTATCGGTAACAGATAAATAACAAAAAAAAACTCTTTATTGTTTAAAAACATTATTAAAAAGAGTTCACAAATTAAATAAGAAAAAATTTATTACCAGTTAATAAAATAATTAAAAACCAACTGTAAATTCATAAGAAAATAAAGAAACACTATTTTACGTTTCATGAAAAAAATATTTTTTTTCAAAATAAAATTTTGTTCATATTTGAAAAAATAATAAAAATAAAGAACTTAGATTTTGTTTGTAAATTTTGTTATAGTGAGAAAAAAACAAACTGTTTGATGATTTTTAAAGTGTTAATAAATTAACTTTAATTACAATGCAGTACTTGAAAAGACGCTAGTGACGCAATATAACTTCTAACGATGCAAAATATATTTGCTGAGTTGAGTTACTTAGAAATGTGTTACGTGTTTTTGCTACGCAGCTAAATCTCGTAACAAGACCTGATATATATATATATATATATATATATATATATATATGTATGTATGTATGTATATATATATATATATATATATATATATATATATATATATGTATGTATGTATATATATATATATATATATATATATATATATATATATATATGTATGTATGTATGTATGTATGTATGTATATATATATATATATATATATATATATATATATATATATATATATATATATATATATATATATATATATATATATATATATATATATGTATGTATATATATATTTTAATATATACATTATCAAAAATAAATTATATTTTTTTATCAGAATAAAATTATGTATTTTTCTTAAATTAGTTTTAAATTAAATCATATACTTTTTATCAGAAATAAATTATATTGTAATGATCTTTGCTTCAAGCTTAAAATATTAGCGTTAAAATATTAGCGTACAAGCAAAAAAATTGATCATTACATTAAAAAATATATATTAACTATAAATTATTTATTAATATATAAAAATTTATGTAAAATTTTTAAATGCAATCAAAAGTTGCATAGATATTCTTGTGCTTGCAAGATGATAAATAAATTATTATTATTAATTTTATTATATATATTTCTTTAATGGTATTTTTTTTTACGTTCTGTTTGATAACTATGTATAAAAATAAAATTGTCACTAAATATAAACAATTTTGTTTTCTGTTATTGAATATTTCAATAAAATAATTAGCTCAAAAGAAATTTAGTTTTCATAGTTTTTAATTTTATTTGAGTTTTTTTCATTAGTAAATAGCGCTTACATCTAACATAATTGTCATTCAAACTTTTGTAACAAACTTTTTTATATAAAATTAATTACTTCTTTATATTACCACATATAGAATAATTTAAAAGTTAAAAAACGATAAAAATTGCATAATAGAAATTGCTCTAGGCATACATAACGCGTACATAAATTGCTGGCAGCTTTATGCTTTACAAACAAGGCCTGCATATACATATATATATATATATATATATATATATATATATATATTATATATATATATATATATATATATATATATATATATATACAGAGTTAAAAAAACATTTCTTTATTATCTTGCAAGTACAAGATATTTTATTTAGACAACTTTTCATTGTAATAAAAAAAATTATTTTTATTGCAATTTTTTTGGTTATCCTTAAATCCTTTTATATGTGTTATTAGACTGCATCAAAAAAAAATGTGCACAAAACACAAGTTAAACTTTTTTTTATTAGTAAGCGCAATGATAAAATATTTTTTAAACTTTGTTTTTGTTAATTGAGTTAATTTTTCATCTTCTTTTGGTAATTTTTCATATTATGGTTGTTAAAAAAAACTTAACTATAGAAATAAAATAAAAATAAAGAGAATTTTATGACATCAAAATTCATATTAAAGGGATCCCGAACCTCCAAGACATGTTGTGTTCAAATTTAAAAAAATGATTAAAAAAATTTTGGGGCTAAATTTTTTTGATAAAAACAAAAGAATAAATGCATACCAAGAAAACTAAGTTTTTTGTTTTAGACAAAGCTTACCTTTTATTTATTGTAGGCCAAATAGTCTTCATAATATATACTGCAATTTACAGACTTGATAATTTATTCAAGCGCAATTTATTCCTTCAAGTTTTAGAACATGACGTCATTGATTTTTTGATTGTTTACATAATCGATCTTTTAAACAATAAAAAAAAATCAATGACATCATGTAGTAAAACTCTTAGAAATAAAACGCGCTTGAATAAATTATCAAATCTGTAGGTTGCGGACCAATATGGACATCTCTTCCAAAAGCAATGTCATTGTATGTAGAATTACTGTGTGTAAGTGTTTGGAAAAAGTATGTAGTAATGATGCAGACAATGACATTCCCAAATGTTATTGTGCCCAGTGTAGAAATTGGAATATACTGGGCTATGTTATTGCCATCAACAATGTGAAAATAATTAAAACACTGCATAAAAATAGAATCAGCCTTGGGAAATGGATACATTGAAAAATAGATTCATGTCAGATCTCATTTTTCTGAAAGTTTAACACTTATAGTCCCACAATTTAAACAAGTTTCCATAATGCCATATTCTTATTTAAATATGCATCAGCCCTTGTTGAAAAGCGTTACACAGCTCACAATTTATATACAAAATGGAAACGTGTTCAACAATTTTATGTTAAGCAAAATTTTTGTCTTTATAAAATTTTTATATAAAATATAGAATTATCTTCATAAAATTTTTATCTAAAATATAGTTATCTCTATAAACTTTTTATCTAAAATATAGAATGTAAAATTTATTTTTTTAAAGAATGCAAAATAGTTTTGCTATATTTAAAGAAATTTTTTTTCTTATTATTTGGTAACTCATTCATTACATAAAAACTTTATAAGTCTTCTAAAAAAAAAATAGTGATAAAGCAAACTAAAGATTATTATACTATATATAAGATTGTTTTTAGAAATAAATTGTAAGGAAATATAATCATTTTTAAATAACAAATTTAGATTTCATCAGTAATTTTTGTTATAGTTATATTGTCTAAATGATTTTTTTACAACCAGATGGTTTTTCAAGAGTGTTTTTCAGAAGACTGAGTAATTTTTTGTGATACCACCACTAGGAATATTACTATCCAAGGTTTATAAGCTCTTAACATTACTATTTTTATATGCTACTAGGTAAGCTGCCTTCATCATAGCTAAGGAATATCTTGTACCTCACCTTCCCAAATTGTATGATTTATAACTTCTGTGATTTACTTATTTAAATACAACAAAGAAAAATTGAAACAACTTTTTACAACCAAATGCACTTTTTGATGCCAACTTGTTTTGCAGAGGATTAAGTTTTTTACTGAAATATACAATACATATAACAATAAAAATATGGATTACACATGATTTATATGGTATAAATTGATGACTTGAGATTTGAGATTGATTTGAGAGATGGTTTGAGATGGGTGAGAGTGTTTAGTCATCAATGTTTATGTTAAAAGTCTAATGTGGGTTTACCATGAGAGCTGTTCTTCATTGAGTCTTTGCAATTGATTATAGAGATAGAAGATTGATTCAGGGTGGACACTCAAACTTGAGAAAAAAATACCATGACTATTCTAGGACTTTTTTAAATTTCTACGATAAATTAATAGGGTGAAATATCCAGTGCTCACCATGCACTTTACTAAAATTTAAACTATAATGAATATAATGACCTGACCTGAGTGATTGCAATAAAATTATGATCTATAACTTACATTGTAATAACATTTTTTTCAAAAAGGTCTTAGACTAGACACACTAGTACATTTTTTTGCAAATATCTTTAAAATATTACTAGCAGAAAAAAATTAAGATTATTTTAAAAAGTTCTATGGGTTAAAAAGTCCATGACTTTCAATAAAAATTTAGGACTTTTTCTATGACCAAACAAATATTCCATGATTTCCATGACCAGTAGTCACCCTGCTGATTAAATGAATTAAGCTTAGGAGGAATAGAACAAAATCTAAGAGTTTATTTAACTTTATTTAAATTAATTTATATTATTTAAGTTTATTTAATTTAAGCCAAACACTTTTTTTAGAAAAAGGACTGATTAAGTAGCATGTCTGAATAAAGTTTCAAGAAACTCAATAATTGGTACTTATTGTAATTAATTGGTACTTATTGTAATTAATTGGTACTTATTGTAATTAATTGGTACTTATTGTAATTAATTGGTACTTATTGTAATTAATTGGTACTTATTGTAATTAATTGGTACTTATTGTAATTAATTGGTACTTATTGTAATTAATTGGTACCTATTGTAATTAATTGGTACTTATTGTAATTAATTGGTACTTATTGTTATTAATTGGTACTTAATGTAATTAATTGGTACTTATTGTAATTAACTAGTACTTATTGTAATTAATGGATCTACAGTAGCACAGTGGTTTGTTTACTTTTTATTACTTTCTATTTACAAGATTTTTTTATTTGATTGTTTTGTTGTAAAAAAGCAAAAAATAAATAAATAAAAAATTTATACCCTTTTTTTTTCCACTTTATTGACTTTATTTACTTGCTTTGAACTCGATTTACCTTTTAAAACATTGTGTCCTTTAATAAATTTCTTTGTTTTATCAGCCATTATTCAATATAAGTTAAAATTACATGATAAGCAAAATATTTGTATTTTGATGATTTTAGTAAACTAATTTATTGTTAATCTATAAATAAAAAATAATTGAGCACAACAAAATAAAAGTAAAGCAAATTTGTAATCAAGAAATAATAAATTGTTACTAAGTAATTAAAACAATTTTTTATTTAACATATATATATATATATATATATATATATATATATATATATATATATATATATATATATATATATATATATATATATATATATATATATATATATATATATATATATACACACACACACATATATATATATATATCTATAGAGAAATTGTATATATATCTATAGAGAAATTCTCTATATATCTATATAAAATTTCTCTATAGAAAACTTAGTTCTACTTTCAAAAACACAAAAAGTCTACCAATACAGACAAAATTCTGTAAATGTACATAGATTTTCATTAAAACCTAATACTATTCATTAAATAATTTTTATCAAAAAAAAAATCAAATAAAACAGTTTTAAGTCACAACCTTTGGATGCATTATATATATGCAGTCAACTATATATGACAACCTTAACAAACCTTGTAAAAAATAAAAAAAGTAAAACAAAAAACAAAACAAAATTTTCTTAAAGGTAATAGTAATAGTAATTCTCAAAACATAAAAAATTTAATGTGTTACACTTAAGTCTGAATTTAATAGTACAGAAGTTTTATTGTTTTTAATTCTTTTAGCCGCAGTGATAATTTTGGATTCATATAGTCTTGCAAATTATTTCCAACATCAGATATAATGTCTTCTTTATGATTCATAAGACGAACAATTCTGTTAACTTTCATTTGCTTGCGCAACATAAGTATACCTCCATCACAATAATCTTTACCTAACTGTGCTGCAAATTTGTCAGCCCTAAATTCTAGAAAATGAGCTATATAACGGTCAGTAAACTTAAAAATTGTGTAACCTGAAAACCAAACAAATGAATTGATTAGCGCTTTTAAAGCTAATGGTCTTTGCATTTTAAATAAAGTTGGAGCCCAGAGACCAGCTGGAAAAAATATAGAAAACATAATAACACTATTAATCAATGAACCCATGAAATGATGTTCCTTGATATGCGTTAACTCATGAGCAATTATAAACTTAACTTGCTGTTCTGTTAAAAAAAGTGAATCTATTAACTGTTTACCAGTATATGAATTGGGATCAACAATTTTAGAATTAAAAGCAAAATTGGAAGAGTTAACTTGTTTGACATCTGTTATAAAAGACCCTTGCGGTAACCCAATAATGGGTTTACCTGGAAAATATAATGATCCGGCACTACATGAATTTAATTGCTTTGCAATAACCAGATCAACTTTTCTTTTGTCAATTTTCATATCTTTACAAACCTCATGTAATACATTATCGTAGATGTCGGAAATATTTTCATTAGTTTGAGTCTGCCTCCCAGCTTCTATGAACAATAATGAGGGATATAACTGAGGAACTGTTTTTATTGCCAAAACAGTTGTTAGGCCACAACCAGCTAATACTTTTACTAACCGAAGGTATGTCTGTTCTTGCATATCAATTGAATTTGAACTTGAAAATGATTGAATGCTAATCTTCTGATTACTATATTAATTAAAAAATTTATTAATTTATCAATTTAATAAACCTCTAAAAAAAACCTAAAAGGTTCATGATCTTTTTTTATAACTTAACATCCAGACAAACTTTTAAACAAAAGCAAAAAATAAATAACCTTATAAATTGTGTAAATTTAATATATATTTTTTTATTATTATTAATATGCTAAACATATATAATAATAATATATTTATAGTTTATAACCTAGTTTTAATTTTTAAACTGAATTATTTTAGATTTTTAAAATAAAAAATTGTTTAAATTTCATATGTAAAAAAATTTTTTAGAAAATATCCAAACCATTATTTATAAATTTCATATATTAAAAAAAAAAGACTAATTGCAAAGGTCAATATAATTCATCTCTGATAATTTCCATTTTTTTTAATCGTTCTGATCTCTTTGGATGGGTTATATCATGTATAGTATCTCCAATGTCTGTATATAGCTTATCTCCTTCAAGGCCATTTAATTTACGTAAAATCAAATTCATCTGTAGCCTTTTTTTTGAGTAGCTTATCCCACCATCACAATACTCCTTCCCTAAATGTGAAGAAATTTTGTCAGCTTCAAACTCAAAATAATATGACAAATACTTATGTGTTGTTTTATAAATAAATACACCTAAAGACCAAACCAATAGATTTATAAACACCCTGTGAAAAAATGACAAATTTTTTAAACATGAAGAAAAAAAAAAACCAAGTTTATAAAATGTATATAACAATCCAGAACTGTGTAAAACAAATGCAGAAAAATGTTGATTTTTAATATGAGCCAGTTCATGTCCTAATAAAAATTTTAGCTCTTGATCTTCTAATGAAATAGTTTTGAAAAGATCAGCGCAAATTTTGGAATCAATGGGTCTGTTATTAAACAAAATAAGTTTTTGTACTTCTGATTCATTACTGATATTGCATGTTCGAGATAGACCTATGATAGCATTACCATAAAAATAGAAACAACCTGCACTAACAGTACTAAAACCAGAAACATAGCGAAGTTTCACCCTTTCAGAGTCAATACCCATTTTTTGACATGTTTCTTGCAGCAAACTAGAATGTTTATCTTTAACTTCTTCTTGAATAAAAGATTTTGAAGAATGAAAAAATCTATTTGGAAAAAGGTGTGGTAATGTTTGTGCACCAAACAAGGTTACAAAACCCATTCTGGCAATAATACGACATCCACGTATATATTCTTTTTCTAACCTACTAATCATTTTGCTATAATAAAAAATAATAAAAAATTGAATGCTTTTAAATAACAAATAAATTTTCCACATGAATTCATGGCATTAACAAAAGCTAAAAACTGCTAATATAGTAAAAATCATTATAGTTCTGCGTACTTTTTAAAACTTATAAGCATAAAAAAACTTTAGAAAAAAATTTACGATAGATAAATTAGAAAAAATAAAAACATTGTAAAAAACATTGTAAAAAAACAAATTTAAACATATAACATCTTACTTTTCTTACAATTTTGAATTTCCTAAATTATTAATTAAATAAAATAGCATATGAAATATGCTATGTTTCTTTTTTTACTCGAATAGAACTAAATATGCTGGATTTGAAATATTTTAGAAAAAGTGCACTATATTCAACAACAACCAACATAGCTAATAATGATGGCAAATCGGAACAATACTGTATCATTTGCATTTAAAATCTAAATTCATTAAAAACAGTAATTCGTGTAAAACAATAATTACAAAATGAAGTAAAAAAAATTCAATGATAAAAATTGAATTTTTATAATAAAATTTTTAAGTTTTTAAACTTGGACATATCGTTCTTCGGCGCCATGTTCGAACTATGGCTTCATTTTTGAAATCAGCGCACAGTTTTAGAGTTTCATATTTTTCAGAATGGTTTATTTTTTATAAAAAAATTAGGAACATGAATGTTTTTGTGCAATTTTTATATTAATGCGCTTGATTTACATTTATTTTATTGCGAGATGCACTTATAAGCTAATGCAGCATTAATTTTAAAAGTTAAGAAAGTTTTACTGAAGTTTCATTTCATCTATGAGATGATGAAAGAGGAGGGCTTAGTTTCTTCATCTTCTCTGGATATACATTCCTAGTTGAGAGGTGTAGAAAAGACCGTTATGCAAACTGATCTAAAAATCATTTAAAAATAATAGTCTATTTTAAAAACACTCCGCGATCAAACAAAGAGTACCAAAGATATATCCGTCTGTTCCGTGAATCCTAGATCCTTTCGACTTATATTTTGTAAAAAGGCGTCCGGAAGAGATCTTAAAGGTGGAGGGGGAGTGGATGGTATTATGCAACGATATAAATGTATTACGCAACAATATGTTTACCCAAAATCTTGCCAAAAACTAGTTTATACTAAAATCTACTGTAAAAAACTACATTGTTTTTGTTATAAAAACATCTTTTTTAAACATATTTTTACCAATTGCAATTAACTAAAAAGATAACAACTCATACTTTTTTTATTACAAAACAGTCAGAGTTTTTAAGTCAATATATCAGCTATATTTTTGTGAGGGATAAATAGAGACGTTCCGATAGGGTAGACAAAATCTAGAGGGTCACCGAGTCTATAATAGGATTGAGGGCCGCCGAGTTTTTTTATATGGTTGCAGAAATTGCAGAAATCGTTAAACGGAATAATTTTGTCTGCGGGCCACAGATTGTGTCGCGACGCTGCTGGGGATAAAATGTTGCTGCATAACACAAACACACACAAACACACACACACATATATATTTAAACAATTTTAAAATGTATTCTACAAAATAGAGTGCTTAATGTTCTTAAAAGAACAGAGCAATTAAAAAGCAGTAGAAAATCACTTAAAGAAATTTTTGTTAAGTGATTTTCTACTACTTATATATATATATATATATATATATATATATATATATATATATATATATATATATATATATATATATATATATAGTATATATATATATATATATATATATATATATATATATATATATATATATATATATATATATATATATATAGATAGATAGATAGATAGATATATATATATATATATATATATATATATATATATATATATATATATATATATATATACATATATCTTGTTAGTAAAATGGCTAAAATGCAGAGCCTTTTAATAGAATAACAAGCTAAAATGAAATACAAACAAAAATTTTGTATAACTTAACGTGAACAGTTTTATACTGTATAAATACATTTAGTCGTAGTATAATAAATGCATTTTAAAATATTTACGTTGTTTAACTAAAATTGAAGTAAAGGAAATTGAATTAATTTAAAAGAACAAAATTTTTTTAAATTTGAAAAAAGAAAAAAGTTATTTGACCGGGTGAATACAAAAAGCAACTTTTTTTATTCACCCGGCCAAAAGTTTTTTTATTACGTGAACAAAAATTTGAGCAAAATCGCTCAGATTTTTATTCGTATAAAGTTAATCAGTTTACTCCAAAAATGCTTTTTTGGAGCAAAAGCAATTTACTCCAAACACGTAAAGTTAAGCCATTTTCTCTAAAAACGCTTACGTGAATAAAAATTTGAGTTTTAGTTGATGAAACTAGAGATGATAGCTCCTTTGAGCAGCGTTTTGTATGATAGGAAAGACGCTCAAGCTTGACGGATAAATCAGGTCCAACTACTTTTGCAATGCGTTTGTGGACCTTGTGTAGAAGTGAAAGAGCATCATTAGAAGAACCAGCCCAAACATGACAACAGTATTCCATACATGGACGAATAAGAGATTTGTAGAGATAGAGAATGGAATCAGGAGTATGATAATAAAACTTTAGGAGATGCTAACTTTACAATACATTGTATAGGTGGTTTCCATGAGAGGTCAGTAGTGATTGATAATCCAAGAAGATATAAAGAAGAGGACTCAGTGAGAGGGTTGCCATTCATTAATATAGGAATGTTGACTGTATAGTTTTTTGCGGTAAGTAACTGAGTTTTGTTGGAGTTAAAATTTACAAGCCACTGTGAGCCCCAATCTGAGATCAGATTTAAGATCGGGCGCCTCTTCTAAGAGATCGAAAAGAGAATATTTTTGTCAAAATAGGAGTATAAAGTTGATTCATCAGCAAAAAGAGCTACTTTGAATGTAAAGTTGTCAGGAAGGTCATTAATGTAGATTAGAAACAAAAGAGGCCCAAGAATAAAACTTTGAGGTACCCCAGTAGTTAATGGAAACAAGTATTGGAAAACAAGTCACAAAGTTAACTGACTGAGTAAGAGATTGAGAAATGTAGAAGTTATAGGATTTAGTGCCAATAGGGTCAGTCGCGTTAGAGCCAAGCTATTAAGTGTGATGAGCGTTAAAGCCACCAATAATAACAATATTGTCAGAAGGGTAAAGAGAGGGTATGATCAATTTGATCAGAAATTACACATAAAAGAGTGCAGTCTTGGGAAGAAGGAGAACAATAAAGAACCAAGAGAAAGATGATAAAGTGAAGAGTTGCACTAAGCAGAAGCACATAAAAGAGTGGTCAAAGGAGTCGAACCTGATTTTACCACAAATAGGCGAATTGATGCGTATGTATACCCTCAAGCCAAGGTTGTGACTATTGGAGTACCCATAAACTGAGATCTAAAGAAGGAAGAAAAACAGAATTTAGACTAGGCTTATTAAGAGCTGAAAAGACTTTTGTTTGAAAAAAAAAACATTTTTATGAAAATTTTAAGAAAACATTTGGATTTATTAAGTTATTTCTACGACCTTAACCTAATCAACAAGGATTACTTGCTTTGATCACTTATTTGTTGTTTAAATTATTGTCTCTCAATATCCCAATAAAATCAAAAAATGTAAATTAATATAATGCTTGTTTTATATTTTTGGTGCAAATGTCTAAAATAATGAACTTCTCTCATTAAAGAGCATTAGTTACCCAATTGGCACACGGACGTCCATAGTACGTCCAAGGACGTCCAAAATGGTCAGTTCGAACGTCCAAAATGGACGTCCGAGGACGTATTGAACGTACCAAATGAAACAACTTTCGTCCGTCCATTTTGGACTTCTAAAGTACGTCCATATCGTACACTAAAGTACGTTAAATAAGTATAATCTATCCTACGATTATTACAAAACCAATAGTTTGTTATAGACGTCTTTTGTAAGCTAGAGCATTTAAAATGACTCTACAACAAGCACCAATCGCAACCAATACTTTCTTTTTCATCTTTCACTACCTTCCTACTAATCGAACGAATCCATTGCTCTTTTTTTTGTTGTTGCTTTTTTTCTATGGTGTTGACCTTAATTACATTTTTGCTTACTCGATATCCAAAGATTTTTCATCATGAAGAGAATCTAGCATAGAAACTGAGACTTTGAGGTCTAACAAACAAAGTCGCTTTTTCCCACTTAAGACTAATTCAACAGCTAGAACATCTAGCATCCATTTTAAAACGAAGCTGTCTTTTTATTAGGTAATTGTTTTATGTTAGGCTATGTTTGGTTTCATAAAGTTTTTTTGCACTTCAATTGCAAAAATACAAATGTTAATGCACATTTAAAGTACCAAGAGAAGTTCTTAAACTGCCAAATAAAATTTTATGTTGTGTGTAGAATATATGACTTGCATAAGCTTAATTAAAGTTATGTAAGATTAATAAAGAGCCACTTTCCCCGTTTTTTTATAAATTTAACCCAACACTATTCCCTGTTTTTTTTGCAAATATTTAAACACCTGACTTTTCCCTGTTTTTTTCTGATCTGACAGACACCCTGTGTTAAGCATATTGTAAATGCTCAAAAAAAAAAACATCCAGACACGGACAGCACAATGATATAGAATAACAAACAAAAACAAGAAATTAAATTGCAAAAATAATATGGCATAACGTTCCATTGAATTAAAACAAACAGATATATAAACATTGTACTTACTAAAACACATTTTAAAAAATGGTTTGAAAAAATCAAAATAAGTCCTTCCAATGATACAAACAAATCAACAAGATGGCTTCAAGAAAGACTTAAGCAAAGGCTTCTTTCTCTGCAAAGTCTTTATTTGACATTATCAAATATGTATCTTCCCAATTTATGTTGTGCTTTTTAAAAACTTCCACTACCTCTTTAAGAGATGGCTTTATTTCCTAAGCTACTTTGAACAAATCCAAATCTCACTTTGGCCATCTCTGTTACAACAATTAAATAAATCGGCATAGGTGACCCTAACAGCTGGTATGTAGCATCCCAAAAAAGTATTTCTTGATATATTTTGTACATCTTCTGCATTTGTGACTTCTAAAAATTTTTTTTATCTAAATCAATAATTTTTTCATTCATATTTCATTTTAATTGTTTCAGAAACTATGTAATGTCATTTATTTCATTATTCAAAAAAGTCATTTTAAAAAATTGGCAAAAGTTTGGAATATCTTTTAATGTAAATTTTTTTGTCAGAAGATGCCTCAATTTTTTGCTGAAGATACTGAAGAAGGTTGATGTTTGCTTTAAAGTTAAAAGTTTGAACTGAACCGCCTCTTTAACATTTTTTATAGAAAACGAGCTGACATTTGACATTTTTTCTATATATGCATTAACTTACATCGACTAGCAGATATTGATTATTTAATACATTGGTTTCCTTTTCTAATTGTTAAAGAGTTCAATTTCACATCCAAAGTCTCTCTCTCTCTCTCTCTCTCTCTCTCTCTCTCTCTCTCTCTCTCTCTCTCTCTCTCTCCTCTCTCTCTCTCTCTCTCTCTCTATATATATATATATATATATATATATATATATATATATATATATATCTATATATATAGACTCTATATATATATATTATATATATATATATATATATATATATATACATATATATATATATATATATATTTATATATATGTACATATATATGACGGAAAAAAACACATATTTTTTTAGTGCAATACTGTCTTTACAAGATATATACATATACAAAATCATCAGAAGTGAAGGGAGGTAATCCACTGTTATTTAGCGTGGTAACCCTCCCACCAAAATTTGTACAACAATGGCAAATGCAGATGATACTGAAACCAATGGAATGATTGCTGTGCGAAATGAGTTACTATGTTTCTTAAAGAATAAATCAGATGTCTTAAGTTTTGACGACAATGTTCAAATTATATGTGACTTTTACAAGGAAGAGAAAATATTTGATGCTAAAGCCATAATTGTTAAACTACTTCCAGATAAGCGCCTGGTAAAAAGAAGTGGGAATGATAAATGCAAAAAAACTGTTGAGGATATGTTAAAGTTGCTTCTAGACCCAATAAATAAATTACCAAATTTTTATGCTATCAATTTATCTCGTCTTCCTCCTGTTGGTACGGAGCACATTGATATCAGTGCTTTGCTTCAGGAGGTTACCTATCTCCGATCTGAAGTAAAACAATTTACAATATTTCAGAATGAAATGAGACATTTAATGAGTGCAATGAGCAATAAAGAACCTTCTAGTACTAAATTCCTAAATGATCCTAGCAGTTCTATTAGCCTTGATGTAATTGATAATACTGAAAGCCCTTCTTCTACTAGTGATAAACCTATTAAATTTACAGGGCGACCACTGATGTCAGATATTGTTAAGAAGTGCGTACATAATCTACCTGTAACCAAAAAAGTTGTCCATACAAAAAAAAACATTTTAGGTACATCAGACTCCAACAATAGACTTAAACCAATCTCTTTAGATAAATTGCCCAAGCGTAGTATTGATATATTTGTCTCGAGATTAGATCCTTCTACAACAGAAAATGAGGTAATCGATTGCACTTATGATATTTTAAAAATTGATAATGATGACTCTGTAAAGTGTGAAAAATTAAAATCCAAATTTAGTGGCTATTCCTCGTATTATATATCTGTATCTGTAGATTCCTCCCAGTTAAAAAATAAAGTTGTTTGTTAAATGTCCACTGAAGCTTGGCCTAAGGGTCTACTTGTACGAAGATATTTTAAACCCAAAAATGGCGAATAGCAACAGCATATCTTTTTGTACATTTAACTGTCGTTCTTTTAAAAACAGTATTTTTGCAATTAAAGAATTGTGTCTTACATACGATTTTGTTTTATTACAAGAGCATTGGTTATTACCTAATGAGCTTGAATTATTAAACAATGTACATCCTGACTTTTATGGTACTGGTATATCAGCAGTAAACATATAATCTGATATATTAATTGGTAGACCCTTTGGAGGGACTGCTATCCTTTATC
Source organism: Hydra vulgaris (assembly GCF_038396675.1). NCBI lineage: Eukaryota > Metazoa > Cnidaria > Hydrozoa > Anthoathecata > Hydridae > Hydra > Hydra vulgaris. Next base: position 47,594,729 of record NC_088920.1, on the reverse strand, counting down.
GAAAAAATTTGGCAAATAATATTACAATCATTAAATCTTTAGAATCCAGAATCACTTGTTTAAAAGTAAATATAGGGCCGATTTTGCTAATAAGTGTGTACATGCCAGCGAATTATAATGACGAAAATTGTCTTCATAATTATATGGATATATGCTCAAAAATAAAATCACTTATACTGGAAACTGATGCTGTGAACATAGTTATTGCTGGTGATTTTAACTGTTATAATTGGTCAAGATTCTATGAAGAATTTTCTAATATATAAATCGCCTTGACAATATCTGTACATATGTCAGTGACAATGGTGATATTTCTTCGTGGTTGGACCACATTCTATGCAGTCCAATTATTGATAATCTAATTATATCTATTTCGGTTTTAAACAATGTTATTGCATCAGACCATAAACCATTAGCGTTTCTGATCTCTTGCTCATTAGCAAACTCATCCAAAATATATAATAACAAACCTTATTTTAATATGACAACTAGATATCCTAACTGGCAAACTTGTGACAAAGCTACCTTAACACGTTATGCAGAAAAAGTAGATTCTTTATTAAAATCCGTACATGTACCCCTCTATCTACTTACTAAAAAATATTCCAAATGGCTACAATACAACTCATGATATTGATTTATTCTATAACAGCATCATAAATACTATGCAATCTTCTGTATCTGATACCATACCTCATTGTAATTTTAAACATAAAAGCCATGAATATATTACTCCAGGTTGGAATGACTATGTTAAAGATAAACACGACATTGCAAGAGATGCCTTCAAGCTATGGATTTTTCAAGGAAAGAAGAAACGGTGACATTTTTGAAAACATGAAGCGCTCTCGTGCTACTTTTAAATTAGCTCTTAGATATTGTAGACATCATAATGAACAAATTCAAGCCAATTTATGTGCAAAAAATATGAACAACACAGACTCGAGTAAGTTCTGGAATAATGTGCGAAAGATCAGTAACAGTAATGCAGCGAACTTTGTTGCTAGTGTTGGAGGTGCCACAGGTGATTGTCTTATTGCTAATATGTGGAAAGAGCACTTTCAAAATTTGTATAATTCAACTAACAATGAAAACTATTACCTCAGTTTCATAAAGCAAATGGAATTTTCCACTGAAAACTCTGATATTATTGCGAGTTGCGTTGACATATCCACTGCAGTAAAAACTCAGAAACTAGGAAAAGCAGCTGGACCTGATAACCTTTGTATGGAATCTTTTATGTATGGTGGAAGTAGATTGCAGTTTTTTATTAGTATTTTTTTTAATTTATGCATTAAATTCGGTTATTTACCATCCACGTTTTGTGAGGCCACGATTATTCCATTAGTAAAATCTAAAATGGCTGATTTAACAGACGTGAACAACTATAGAGCCATAGCTGTGTCCTCTGCTATGTCAAAAATTTTTGAAAGTCTTTTATTGCAGAAAATCAATTTGTACAACATTAATAAAAATGATGATTACCAAATTGGCTTTAAACAAAATCACTCAACAACATAATGCTCAAACTATTTTAAAAAGACTGTGCAGTACTACACATCTAGAGGAAGCCATGTATTTGCTTGCTTCATAGACTTTAATAAAGCATTTGACAGTGTCAATTACTGGCTGTTGTTCAAAAAGTTATTAGATACTGGTCTGCCCAAAAAACTTGTTTGTTTGCTTGCATTTTGGTATAGTAATCAACAAATGTCTGTTCGATGGCAGAAAACAAAATCAAACAGTTTTGGAATTGGGAATGGGGTTCGTCAAGGTAATATATTGTCACCACTTCTATTTAACTTTTACATACAAGGTTTGATTTCATCAATATCAAACCTTCGTATTGGATGTAATATAGGTGGTATATTCATGAATGTGTTGGCCTATGCTGATGATATGGTTCTAATTGCGCTTTCTTGGTTTTCTCTTCAAAAACTAATTAGCTTTACAAATAAGGAATCTTCCTTAATTAACATGTCTTTTAATACCAAGAAAACTGTATGTATGGTGTTTAATCCAACTCAAAAATCAAAAGTTATATCAAACTCCTTCCCAGAATTATGCGTGTCAGGATGTGAAATTGCTTTTGTTGAATCTTTTAAATACCTTGGTCATATAATTAAAAATGACCTTACCGATGATCTTGATATAATCAAAGAGGTGAAGGGCCTTTACACACGTACAAATATCTTAATTAGACGCTTTCATTTATGCTCTACCAGAGTGAAGGTTAAACTGTTTAAAGCATATTGCATTTGTTTATATGGTGTTCCTTTGTGGCAAAATTATAATGATAAAACAATGGCACGCCTTCAGTATTGCTATAACAAATGTGCTAAAATGTTTTTCAGATACAACAAATATGATAGTATATATTACATGCTTTTAGAGTTCAGATTACCATCTTTTCATACAATTATCTTAAACTATAGACAAGCTTTTCGTAAACAGTTGATGGCTTGTACCTTGGTGAATCACTCTATGAATTCAGTTAATCAAAGTTTAAAATAATACTTTTCTTTAAAAAAAAAAAAAAAAAAAAATTATGGACCTGGCACCTAATTTGTACATGCCTGTTGTCTAAAATATATTTTATTTATATATATATATATATATATATATATATATATATATATATATATATATATATATATATATATATATATATATATATATATATATATATATATATATATATATATATATATAATGTGTTATTTTTTAAATAATAGATTAAATAACAGTCAGACTCTGTTTCTACATCTGAAATTTATTTACAGAAGGTATTACTAATAATTAATGATATGTAAACTAAAATTTGTTATGTGTTACTAAGTTAGAAATATAAAATTGCAACCAAAGTTTGATAACTTTGCTATTGGTTTTTGAAAACTCCTGAAAAATACTTTGAAAAAAGCTGAGCAAACATTTGTGAAGGGTTTGTTCACAAATGCTTATGCATCATAGTTTAAGGGTTGAAGAGAGGGTTAAAGTATTATTTAAATAAAAAAAAAGTAAATATAAATATTCCGGGAGATGTAAAATTCCGGGAGATGTAAAATTCTTTCTAAATTCGAAATTATTGGTATTTAGCGTTTTTAGATAAAATGTCATCACTGGTAAAAACCCCGGTTAAAATTTCAAAAAAAAGTTTAAAATGGACCACCCTAATGAAACACCCTAATGTAATATTTTAGGAGCCGAAACGTTTGAAAAGCATCTGTATAATTTACTTATTTTTTGCTGACTCAACAAAAAAAGTTTTTTTTTTTTGAGTGTATTTGTGAGTTAAAATAATTATTCTTTTCATTTAAAAGTAATTAGAAATATCTATTATTAAAATGCAGAAACTATTTTTTGAACTATGAGGCGCCTTAATAACAAACATATAATAAATTATATAGTTGTATAATTTCAAATGAATATAATTTATCTTAGCAGCGGCGGCGCTATACAAATCGTGGACGTCGGCGAAATTAGCTTTGCGAGGCCCCTTTATATAAAAAAACAATTAATAAAAACAAACCTTGATTTGGCCGAATCTCCGGGCTTGAATTTGTATTGAGCACTATATTTTATTGAAAGTTTTGAACACAAGTCAGAGCTCTTATTGTTAATTATTTTAAACATATTTATTTTACACCTAATTTTAATATAGGTATTCACACTTATTTCAAAATTTACAGTTTTTCATAAAGTTTAAAAGGATCAATGTCGTTGTTTTCACCTTCCCGAAGTATTGTACCTAAATTATTACAATGCTTGAGCAGGTTGTCTCTTGGCAAAAACTTCAAATAATTGATATCGTAAATAAAATCAAATCGGTCAAAATGTTCATTAGGCGACATTCAATGTTGACTATGACTGTTACTATCCTTGTGTTGAAAAAATTTACTTTGTACTGTGTTTCAGCAGATTGTATAAGTTCATCCATGTGTTCATAACCGAATATTCGTTTTTTTCGTGCTATTATTTTTTCTTTAAATTGTCACTCAATTTCGTAAGCATTTTTTTCCACAAACAATCGAGCATCTGCAACGCTTTTCTCAAATCCAATATTACGGAATTCTTAAATCCAAGTATAAAATGAACGAAAAGTATCAACAGCGACTATTAAGTTTGCCGTAGTCTACTTATATTATTTACATGTAATAAAGTCTCATACCATACGTGTGTAGCAACAATAAATTCGAAAGTTAATATTTCGTTCAAAACTGCTTTGCAGAGTTTCCCAATCGTCCGTTTTATTTTTCAAGTCATTCACACATTCGATAACATTATCAAATTGCATCAGTATAGCTTTTACTGCTTCTATTCTACTCTCCCACCGTGTCTCTGAAAGAGATTTTAGTGTTTGTAAGTTCCGTCGCGAGTATGTCGGCAGTCGCCGACGCTGCCGCTGAATCTTACTACTAAATAAATTATTTTTTAAACAGTTATTATACTACCGATCTCAAAATAAGTAATATATATATATATATATATATATATATATATATATATATATATATATATATATAATATATATATATATATATATATATATATATAATATATATATATATATATATATATATATATATATATATATATATATGAGTTTTATCAATAAAATAAAGTTTTACTTTATTAAAATATATTGCTAAAATATTAATCATTTAAATTTTAATACAATCTTATTTTAAAATCTGCCTTCAAAACAAATTTTGCTATCCCAGATTGATTCCGCCGAAGTAATCCTTATATATCTCATACCAGATGACCGATCGAATCCAACTGGCTGGATATCTTTATATATGAATCGTTGGGAAACCTTATTTATAAAATTTTGGTGCAAAAATGATAGAAAAAAATTTATTTCAACTTGATCAATAAAAGTATGCGATAATTTCTTGAAAAAACATTTTTTAGGAAATAAAGAAAAAAGAATCTCTTCGTTAAGTTGAAAATAGGCTTTAAAACTATTTTTTATTAGAGAGTATTTAGAAAATAATGTTTAAAGCACTCCATAATTATTTTTTCATTAATTTTATCAGCTCCAGTTGGTTTGTTTTTCTAAAGATTATTTATAGCGTTTTCCAAGCTTTTTAAGGGGATAAATAAAAAGATAACTTTTTTTAATATCGATTTCGGGAAAGGGAACTTAAGCATGTCTTTTTTTTTCAATACTTTCTTTTATTATTTTCCAACTGGATTTGAAGTTGTTTTAGTTAACTAATTTGAAAAATAAAGTCCAACTGTAAAACGAGTTTCGCCAGAAGAAAAATAAAAATAAAAAGTTTTAAAAAGTTGTGCAGTTAAAAGCAAATAATCCTTGGTTTCTTGAGATATTAAAAGTTTATGGTTTAGTTTCAAATAATTTTTGTCAAGGGAAGGGCTCGTCATTTTTTTCAGTACAAGCATAGATCATAAATTTTATTGGCTACCAGCGCCAAAATTGTAAGAAATTGCCTTGGTTTTGTTTTACGGAACATCGTTTGAAAAATTGTAAATACTTGCCGCTGTAATCGATTAAAAATAAAAGAAATATGAGCTTTTTAAAAGTAAGAAGAGTCTTGCTGTTTTAATTTATACGAAAGTCATCAAATATTAAGTTGAAACAGAACGCAACTTATATATATGGTTGTCATAGTAAATAAAAAGCTTGTAAAAAGAAGGTTTTGTAATTTTGTAAAAAGCAATTAAGGAAAAAAATGCATTCTTAATAAAAAATCCTTTTTTCTATATCTTTAAAAAATATATAAAATTAAAATGCTGTCAATATTTTAAAAGCGAAAAATGAATAAACAATTCTTTAAATTGGGTGCTAATATTAGAATTTACCCCCTGCATTGTAGATTGTGATTGTATTGTAGCTCATATGATGGCTTTTTAAATATTTCAGTCTTGATTTATTTTGTATATAACTTTTGTAAAACATACTCTAAAATTAAATATAATGAGTTCACTTCGTTTATTGTTTTTGGTTGCTTTGATATTATTTGGATATTTTCAGTTCAATGTGATATGTTTAATAGTTGAAGGAAATTTAATCACTATACAGGTTGTCTTTTAAAACATATTCTTCTTTGAGTTAATTATTTTAAGTTATGAATTATCAAATATGTTATTCTAAAGGTATTAGTTTTCAACATTTTTGTCTTTATGAACATATTTGTTTAGTTTATTGGCATGAAAGGTCTCAATGTTATAAATTATCTGAGAGTATATAATAATAAAAAAAAAATACTTAATTTAAATAATTTTTCACAATAATTCAATTTTACACAAGGTGGCTGCATAGTTTATTACTTAAGTTGCCAAGTACTAGCTATGTTTGCGTTAATTTCTCTCTAATAGTTTAACTCATGGCAATATGCCTAAAATCATCGTCATTAAATCATCGTCATTAAATCATCATCATTAGCAAATTGTTTCAATTTATCTTTTACAAATATTGGTGTTCTTTAAATTAATTTATCCATGGATTGATTCTTAGGTCATGTAAAATTCACCAGAATTACATCCTATTTGTGAAATAAAGTTAAACTTGAGTAGTTTCATAATCAGGTATTATTGTCTAACTTATGAAAACTTTAGTATTCACATGCTTAGCCCAGCCAGGTACTTCTGCATCAAATCATTAAATTATTCTGAAACCATGTTTTAACATAAAAATGGTTTAACGCTTTTTCACTTAATCAATTTTTTTTGATTGATTTGTTTTTCCTAAAACTTCACTTTTTTTTGGTGGTATTTCTAATCGAAATGACCAATCCCATTCTTCTTATTTATTTTTCAATATCCTTGTTTTTAGTAACTGTAATATTCTTCATTCTGATCATTGTGGTAGCTGTAACTTAACTGGCACTAGGCCCAAAATGTTTTTCTTTCTCTATATTCTATCCAGATCGCTTTGTGACTTTTTTTAAAACCTAAATGGCTTAACTTTTTGGTTCTTGCCTTTTACTTATTTGTAACCTTTTTTCAATTTTTCCTTTAGGTGGTTTATACCATGGTATAATCTCACTTGAATCTTTTTCATGTTTCTCTTATATATCACATTCACTTTATCATTGTATTTCTTACAGCTCTGAGTATGTAGGTATGTAGTTAAATGGGTACTCAGGTATCCATTTACCTGCTAGTATTTCTAAACCATAATCAGGTCTTGTATAACCTGGACTCTTTTTTATTTTATTTTTTACTGTATAAATTTATTCAAGCTGTAAAACATAATATAAATACAAATAGCATGGGCTAAAAGATGACATAATTTGTATTATCACATTATTAAGCCACTTGAAGTAAAATAAAATTTAGAAAAAGAACATTTTTAAATAAGTGAAATCATTGAATTAAAATTTTCATTGACTGTTTATAAGAACCACCTTTACAAAAAGTATTATTTTTTTAATGGGTACCCAACAGGCCTCACTCTGAGAGCTCTATATGTAACATTTTTTAAATTATTAAATCTTTTATTCTAATTGCAGCATTAAACTTCCTGATAAATAATCTTCTTTTTCATTCAAGTAACCTCAGGGGTTTCATACTTAGTCCCATAATGTTACTTATATACATTAATGACCTTCCTGACAATCTTACCTTACTCTCAACTGCTTGTGATACAATTATATATTTGAGTCTTGATACAAATTTATCACATTTGGATTTGAACAGCAATTAGTTTTGAATATGATCTCTTTCCTGTAATAGAATTGCAGTGGTTTTTAAATTTTAACCCAAACAAAGTTTAGTTGTTTTCTGAATACAATTATCACAATATCATTGATATTTTTCTATTGTTAAATGGCAAAATTCTTACTGAGTCTTCTACTTTGGAACTTCTTGAGTTATTTTTAAAATGATTGATTTCCCTAAGGAAACAATAAATCTAATCCCTTTGCAAAATGTCTGTGCTTTAGCTGCTAGTTTTAGCAGCAGTTTGAGCTCCTATATATTATTATTAGATTTGTCTCTTCTTTTTTTTCTACAAATGAATAAGTTTTTGGACTGGAATAAAAGCCTTATTTTTGGAATAAAACTTTTTAATTTAAAACACAAAACTTAAAAAATAATTAAAAAAATGCCTTTTTTTAGTATTTGAAGAGAAAAAAAAATTAGACATTATGTCTTCTTATATGTCTTATCTTACATTCGTATATATTTTATATTCGTAGCACCCAAAATATGGTTATGTACAAACTCAAGATCCATTTTGCTAAGACAGTAGATAGTTCTAGATTTCAACTCATTTAGAATCTTTGCTGTTCAATCGCCTTCTTAAACTTTATTTTTTAAGTTTCTTAAAAAATAAAGTTTAAGTTTATTTTTTATATAAATAAAGTTTAACTTTATTTTTAAATTAAATTAAATTATAATTTATTATAATATTATTATAATATTAAATTATAATATATTAATTTAAATTATAAATAATAAAGTTTAACTTTATTTTTTAAGTTTCTTAAAAAATAAAGTTTATGAAGGCGATTTAATCCTGCAAATGTGCTTTAGGGACATTTGCAGGATTGATCAATCTTGGTACGAATTTTTTTAGGTAAATTCATTTAGGTAATTTACAATGCGTTTTGCATAATGAGCAGATGTCATATCTGGCCAAAATACGTACTCTCCTGTACTATAGAATTTATTTATAAAACTAATATTTTTATATATTCTAATATTTTTTGACACTTTGGCCTTGCTTGCTTCTTCTGATTTTCAGTTCGAAGTGGCCTTTTATCTTTTTTACGATATTTGATATTTTTTATTTTATTTAAAATTTTTGAAACACGAATTTTGGGAAGAGCCAGAATGATGAGCAAACTTTTTTTTAATATATTGAATGTTGGTTTTTGATGCAATTATAACAGGTCTACCACAAGATATTTTTCTTTCCAATGATCCGTTAGTTTCAATAGACTTAACTTTGTATACAGTAAACTTTGCATACCCAAGAACTATAAAATGGTCAGGAATTTCCTTTTTTTGTTTATTTTTGTTTCTGGATTATTTTTCCAAAACTTATACAAATCATTCTTAAAGTTTTCATATTTTGCCATTGTTTAAAAATTATTAAGTAAAAAAAAAAATATTTTTTTTTTTTTAAAATACAATTTAAGCACGGCTTTAAAATGAGACTATTACAATTCTCCTTGTACATTTCTTTGCAGAGATAACTTAACATTAACTCTAGTCCAAAAACTTATTCATAACCCGTTACTGCCAAAGAAATGAAAGCTATATTAATTCAGCTATTTCTAAATTATTTAAGCTATCACTTTTTGGTTTCATTTACCAAAATTTAAAATTTAAATGATTCTCATTTTTCAAATTGTATTCTTTTACTCTAACTGTTTCTTCATGCTCAAAAAAATTCTTTATCTAGTGTTTTTTTTTAATTCTATATCAGTGCGTTAGTGCACACCTGTGAAACATGTTTTGCTGATTTATATGTTTTACAGCTTTCTTATCTTGGTAACTATTTACTTGCTTTTTAACTAAGATAGTTAATTTCTTTTTGGGAACTTAATTTCTTTGTTGGAACTTAGTGGTTTCCTACATTTTTGTTGAAAGTAAGTTAGTTGAAATAGTTGAAACTATGCTAATGAAAATAACAACTTATTTGTATTACATAATCAGTAGAATCTGTTCTTTTACAAAGAATTAATTAGGGGAGTTTTTATCTAAGTTTAAAATCTTGCCAAATTTTAAAAATTATAGAAAGTATTTATACATACAAGTCTTAAAAATTTGTTTTATTTTTGTTATATAGTATAGAATAATTGATAAATAAAAAGCTTTATATAAATGCTTAATTACAAAGCTTTTCTTCTATAAAGTTCTAATATATATGTTCTAACGTTTATTTACAGGATTGGTCTTTTATTGCACGATTTTGTTATCTTTCACAAGATGGAGCTATGACCTTCAACTTTGAATATCCCCAAGTAGATAATTTTTTAACTATACTCTAAATTTTTTTTGTTAAATCATTTTGTTATGTCTGTCTTGTATTTCTTTGCTGAATGAAGTATGCAGCTGTTGCTTGAAATAATTATTAACTAATAATTAAATTATTAAAAAATTAAAGTTAGCTCTTCAAAAATTTAAATTTCATATATAAAGTTTAGTAATGTTATGCTTTTGCATTATATAATATTATTATAATAAAGTATATTTCTATATTGAGAATATGCATTGAAAATAAGCGCTTTGTATTGAGACTCCATAATTTGGCTCCATAATCCGATCGTGCTGAAATTAATTTTACCTGAAAGCTAAAACTCCAGACTGTAAGCATCAGTTCAATTTTAACTGCTGGAGTGTAAAGACATTTTTATCCAAAATTTTAAACATGGATGAGTTTGTGCCTACAAAAACATTTTTGCGGGGAATTCTCTAACATTACTTCTACTGAAAAGCAACAGCAGCTGAGGCGCATAAAATACTAGTGGAAACAAATGGCAGAAAATGGTTTCAACAATTCAAGAGTGGTGATTTTGACCTCGCCTGAAGAACATCCCGGTGCTGAGAAAAAGTTTGAAGAGACCGAATTGATTGAATCTTGATGAAGATTCATACCAGTTGATCAATCTAGAGTTTCTAGGTGCTTGAAACAACTGGGAATGATTCAAAAGCAAGGAAATTGAATGCTGTATGAGTTGAAACTGAGGAACATCAAAAGACTTTTTTACCTACAATTAGCGACAAAAAAGAAAAGGATTTCTGCATCAAATTGTTACTGGTGATTTTAATCAAAAAAAAGTGGATATGTTATGATAAAAAGTGGATATGCTATGATAACCCTAAACACAGAAAGGCGTGGGTCAAACCCATTGAGCCATCAACATTGATAGCAAAACCAAATTTTTATTGTTTCAAGCTCATGCTCTGTATCTGGTGGGATCAGCTAAAAGTAATATATTATAAGCTGCTTAACCGAACAAGACAATTACAGCAGACTGTTACTGACAACAATTGATCAAGCTAAGCAAAGTATTGAAGGATAAAAGGCTGCAATACTTCAAAAGAAATGACAAAGTTATTCTTCAACATGACAACATACAATCCCATATTGCAAATGTTGTAAAAAACTATCTGGAGAACCTCAAATGGGAAGTCCTATTTGTCGTATTTACCAGACATTTCCCCCTCTAATTACCATTTGTTCTCGTTGATAACACATGGTCTGGCTGAGCAGCGATTTTCTTCTTATGTAGATATTAAAAAATGGGTTAATGATTGGATTGCCTCAAAAGACCAAGACTTTTGAATCCGCATGCTACCTGAAGGTTGTAGCTGCCGATAGACAGCTACAACCTTCAGGTATAGATTTTGAGTGATCTGAGTCTGATATTCTTATCAAAGTAAACTATTGTTTTTTTATTTATTTATAAAAAAACGCTCATTTTCAATGCATACTCCCAATACTTTCTATTGTTTTACATATAAATAGTTTTAAAAAAATTAAAAATAAATATAATACAACAGATAAGTATGTTTTAAAGGATGCATGTTGTCAAGAAATTATTCTTTACTTTGATGACCAGTGGCCTCATGTTTATCCTCATCCAGAAATGGTATGATATATTTATGTATTATTTTTTTATGTGTGAGACGTTTATATAGGTTTTATTAAAATGGCTGGATTTATTTTAATTGGGTGTGTGTAATTTTTTTTAAATGTTGTGAAGGTTTTTTTTATTATTGTAATCAAGGGTGTGGCAACTGATAAATATCTGAAATTGTTACATGCCATGCATTTTAGTAAACTTGATCTAACTCCAAAATTAAAGTTGTTGAATGAAAAAGTTGACATTAAAAAATTATATACAATTATGGTAATTGGAACAACTACAAATCTTATTTGACTGTAGCTACCCCCTAGCTTTGGGGAAGTTACTAACTAAAAAAAAAATTACAATTGATTCTAATAAGTTGCACTTATTAAAATTCACTTATTTTAATCAAGTTTAAAATTGAATTGTGTTTTGTTTGTTTTTTTGAAAGAAAAAAAAAAATTAAAATTATTATCACATTTCTGTTATGTTAGTTTCAATGTTCCTCATTATCAATTGCTCCTTTTCTTTTTCTTTTTGATCAAAAGAATATAACTACCATTTTTGATTAAAGTTAAATAAATTTAGTACTGTAAAACTTTTTGCTATGCCAAAGGTTGCTCAAGAAAGTCTATTTGTACTGGTAGCTGGCACAACATTTAATGGTTGGAAATTAACAG